>NW_026057576.1:60239994-60334776 GCF_023721935.1 Panthera uncia | reverse complement strand
AAGAAAGAAAGAAAGAAAGAAAGAAAGAAAGAAAGAAAGAAAGAAAGGAAAAGGAAGAAGTAGGGAGGGAGGGAGGAAGGAAGAAAGGAAGGAAGCATCAGGTGATTATCTCAGGGACAAATATATTCAATAATTTCCATATAAGTAGAATGTTAAGCTTTATAGTGACTTAAAAGCTGCTAAACATAAGAATATTATAGTCTCATTTCTAAAAGAATACCTAAGACATAGTAATACCACCAATAAATCAAATAACCTGTAATAAAAAATGAGCCATTTCAAACTTGTTAGGTCTATAAAACTTTGAAAGTTTTACATTTAAATTAAATTCTGCATGATTCTATAGGATAAATGCAAATAACTTCATGCTTTATAATAACAGACACTTAGTTTTAGGACGTTTCATGGAACTATAGACGTTGGAAAGTTAAAAAGTCTCTGTCTCTATTTATTAATCATTATTTATTTTAATTCCTAGCTCTACAAAGAGTATAATTTCAAATACCAAGACTTAGAACTCTGGGATAGGAAATGTATATGTTTACTTTTTTATACTATGTGTTTTAATGGCATCATTTAAACTCTAGTTATGCATGAAATTATATTGGATTTCTCACTAAATGCAAAGGAAGAAATGTTTTCACGATTCATTCTTTCTTTGGTAAACATTTCTAAAAATGTATTGCTGATACAGCTCATCAACTAAACCTTATGAGAAATGAAATGTATGGGAGGAAAACACTAATTAGGGAGATTTTCTTTCCCAAATACACATGTGGAACTCCTATTAATGTCAATCACAAGGAGATGTCTTTCTGACGAATACCCCTAGGTAACAACACATCTCCCCTTGTCTTTCCAATTATAAACACAACATTTTTTTAAATTGTTAACAACTTGCATTACATTCTAAATCTAAAACTTTGGTTTCCTCAAAAAGAGTATATGATTTAAGCTGAAGTATATTCAGATGATATTTATGTTATGAAATGTAGTTTCCGAAAGTGATTTTGAATTAATTTTTTTTATACTGGTTTTATATTCACTAAACTGAATCGTTTCTATAACTGAACTTTCCACTGAATATTAGCCAAGATTTACCATTAGTTTCATGGGAAAATAGCTTACTTGATTCTTTATGTGTTATTTTTAAATGATTATGTTTGAACTGAGCACTACAATGTAGACTACACAGGTGTTCTCCATAATCTATAAACACCACAGTGCGCTAATTTAATATATAATTTACTAAATATTTAGAGATTTCACCATGCTGTGGTAATGTGTAAAATCGTTCTCAATACTACACAATATATGAATGCATACTGTTATTCTTGCTCAGGACAAAAAAGAAAAGAAAGAGCAAAAAAGAAGCAGTGTGTGTTCCACCAGAAATACACATAACTCTGCTTATCAGCTAATCCTTAAAATGTATGTAAAAATATATAAAAATAATATCAAAAAATTATTATTTCTCCACAGATAGTAAAAATTACTTCCAATAATTCAGATAGACTGTGTTGTGTATCACTTGGCATATTAGGGTTCCCCAGAGAAACAAAACTAATATTTTAACATATACTTATATAAATATGAATATACGTATAAATATAAATATATATCTTATTATATAGGCTGAGAAGTTCTACAGTCTGTCATCTGCAAGCTGGAGAAACAGGAACAACAGTATAAAATTCGGTCTGGGTCTGAAGTCCTGCCAGAGGCTCCTATGGTGAGGGCAGGAGAAAATGGATGGATGTCACAGATAAATAAGGGATAGAGAGACTTTGTTCTTCTTTGACCTTCTTTCTCTCTTCAGAGCTCCCTGGATTGGATGGTGTGCACTCACATTGGTGAGTGTATATCTTCATTACTCAGTCTACTGATTCAGATGCTAGTCTATTCTGGAAACACCCTCACAGATACACCCAAAAATAATGTTTGCCAGCTCTCTAGGCACCCTTTATCCCAGTTAAGGTGACACATAAAATTAACTATCACACATGGTGACTCCGAAATATTATAGGCTCAAAAATTCCAGGGCGTACACACTAATCATGATATTGTTTATGGTTTATATTGATTATAAGGATGATGGCAAAGATGGACTATATTCACCATTGAAGGAGATGAGCTCTAGAGTCAAACTATTAGAGTTAAAACTTATTTCCAAATATCTTCCAAGCATAAGCCATGTTCACTCTTTCACATCCTTTTTGTAAATCCCAGAGTTAAATTATTCAACAAAGTAATTAAGAGCAGTGTGCAAATATTTTATCTTAATTCTTTCTACCTCACCAATATGCACTTAACAAATTGGGTATCTTTACAGTTGACTTTTCAAAAGAGGTTAAGTGGTTTAAAAAGTGATTGGATGGATTTTTGGTTTTAGTTCCAAGGTGTAAAGATCTTGGAAGTTATCATTCCCATCTTCACAACATGAAAAATTTGGACTACTGACCTATCAGAGAACTGTCCTTTTAGAGAACTGAATTTGCAGGACAAAATATGACATCAAAATCTGGAGACAAAAAAAAATTTCTGGAGACAGGAAAATCCAGAGAGTCATAACCAAGATCTGCTTCCCTGGAGCACAAGCTGCTGGAGCTATACATTTGTAGAGACATGTAAATGGAAACTTTGGCAAGTTGCTGGAGGCTTTGTGAAGACTAGCCTGAGAATGAGACACTACAGGGGCTGTAATCTTAGGAAGCATCTTACACTTTCATGGGTTTTATCTTTAGGAACCCCATCCTGATCCCATGCTTAAGAGCCAAGAAATATCCCCTGGTGACTCTGGAAATTTAGGGGAGGAGTAATCTTTGTAAAATAGGACCAGGACCTACTCTACAACAAAAGTCTGCATTCCAGGAGGGACAACTTCACCAGAAACTTGTTTCAGAGCTGTGGGGGAAGGGCATTCCTCTCATTTGGTTAAAAGTAATGAAATGGAGAAAGAGTTTACAAGTTAACATCAGCTGGAGAAATTTCAGAAAAGGCTGACTTTAGAATAAGGAAAATTATCAGAAATTAAAAATGTACTACATAATGATAAGGTTGTCAATACTACAAGAAGTTATACCAATCTTAAATCTGTATGCACCTAACAACAGAGGATCACAGTGAACAAGGCAAAAACTGATAAAACTATAAGAAGAATAAACAAATATATTATTATACTTGGAGACTTCAATACCTTCTGTAATTGATAGATCAAACAGCATAAAATCAGTAAGGATATAGTTGACCTGAACAGCACTATCAACCAACTTGATAAAATTACACAACATATTATCTAACAACTGCAGAAAATAAGTTACTTTCAAACATGTAGGGAATATTCACTAAGATAGAACTTATTTTGGCCATAATGACTTAACAAATTTGAAGTAAAAATTTACAAATGCATTTTCAGACAGCAATAGAATTATCTAGCAGTCAACAGAAAGGTAGCTAGAAAATCCCAAAATATTTGGCAATTTACACATTGAAAAATAGCACATGGGCCAAAGAAAATGTCTGAAAAGAAATTTAAAATATTTTGAACTAAATTAAAATGCAATGTATAATACTATGCAATAGCAAAGGCAGAAAGGCAGTGCTGGGAAATTTATAATGTTAAATGCATATATTAGAAGTGAGAAAGATATAAGATCATTAACTTCAGCTTCCCTGATGGGAAATTAGAGACAGAAGAGAAATTTAAGCCAAAAACAGGTAGAAGAAAGGAAAGAATAAAACTTAGAGCAGAAACCAATAAAACTGAAAATAGGAATACAATAGAAAATATCAACAAACCCAAAAGCTGTTGTTTGAAAAGATAGTAAAACTGATAATCTTCTAGCCAAGCTATCCAACAAAGGCACAACTCTTAATATCAGAAAAGAATGAATAATCATCATTACTGATCCCATGAACAGAAAAAAAACAGTAATAAAGAGATCCAATGAATATTTGTATGCCCACAGTTAAATAATTTAGATAAAATGGAACAATTTCTTGATGGACATAAACTACCAAAACTCATACAAGGATGAACAGGTTACCTAAATAGCCCTATATTTATGAAAGATGTTTAATCAATAATTATTTTAAAAAAATAGTAAATAAACTTTCAAAAAATTAGTCAACTGGTCCATACAATTTCACTAGTGAGTTCATTGAAGAAAAAAATTATATCAATTCTCCACAAAATAGAAGCAGATAGAAGTCTTCCTAATACATTATATGAGGTCAGCATTACCAAACACTAAAACCGGATAAAGACATTACAAAATTGGAACACTGTAGAGCAGTATCTCTCGTGAACATAAGCTCAAAGATCCTCAACAAATTATTAGCATATTGAATTAAAAATGTATAAAGACGGGCTGCTAGGTGGCTTCAGTATCTGAATCTTGATTTCTTCTCCGGTCATGATCTCACAGTTCATGAGTCCCACATCAGACTCTATGCTGACAGCATGGGACCTGCTTGGGATTCTCTTTCTCCTTCTCTTTCTGTCCCTCCCCTGCTCTCGTACATGCTCTCTCTCTCTCTTTCAAAATAAGTAAATAAAATTATAATACAAATAAAAATGGGGGTGCCTGGGTGCCTCAGTAAGTTGAGCATCCGGCTTCAGCTCAGGTCATGATCTCATGGTTTGTGAGTTTGAGCCCTGCATCCAGCTCTGTGCTGACAGCTCAGAGCCTGGATCCTGCTTCAGATTCTGTGTCTCCCTCTCTCTCTGCCCCTCCTGAGCTCATGCTCTGTCTCCCTCTCTCTCAAAAATAAGTAAACATAAAAAAAATTTAAAAAATAAATAAAAATGTATAAAGAGAAGTATACACAATGAAGAAGGATTTTATTCCAAGTATTCAAGGCTGATTCAACATTCAAAAATCAATGTAATCAACCACATGCAAAGACTAAAGAAGAATCTACTGATCACATCAATGAACACAGAAAAAGCATTTGACAAAACCTAACATCCATTCATGCTTAAAATTCTCCTCAAACTAGGAAAGAAAGGGAACTTCCTCAATTTGCTAAAGAACAGCTAAAAACAAAACAAAACTATAGCTAACTTCATAGGTAATTGTGAAAGATAGACAATTTCTCCTTATATCAGAAACAATTCAAGTATGTCCAATCTCATCGCTTCTACCAGATATCCTACTGGAATTCTTAGCTGGTACAATAGGGCAACAACATAAAAAGGAAATGGAGGTATACAGATTAGGAAAGAAGAAATAAAATTATCCCTATTTGCAGATCACATAATTGCCTATCTAGAAAATCAAAGAGAATAAACAACAACAAAAGCTCTATAAATAATAGATTGCAGAATACAGAGTTAATGTACAAAATCAACTGTTTTCCTATATACTGGCAATAACTAATTGAGATTTGAAAAAAAAATACTTCATTAAAATAGCAGCCTTAAAAATGACAGTTAAGTATTGATCTCAGAAGATATGTGTAGGGTCTGTATATGAAAATCTGTAAAACACTGATGGAAAATTACGAAAGAAGGTCTAAATAAATCAGGAGATATTCTTCATCCATTGGAAGAGTCACTATTGTTAAGATGTTGATTCTTCCTAAACGGTGCTAAACAAGCAGATATCTGTATGAAAAAAAAAAAAATCTTGGCACAGACTTTACATCTTTCACAAATACTAACTCAAAATGGATTATAGACCTAGATGTAAAATTCACATTTATGAAAATTCTTTAAAAAATAGGAAACAATCTACATTACCTTGAGTTTGGTTATAATTCCAACAGCATAATCCATGAAGGAAACATTGATAGCCTGGATTTTATTAAAATTTTAAACTTCTGCTCTGTAAAATGTGCCATTAAGAGAATCGAAAAACAAACCACAAACTGTGAGAAAATATTATGAGATAGATGTCTAATAAAGGATATGTATCCATAAGATTCAAAGAATTTGTAAAAAACCCCAAACAATACTAACACAAACATCCTAATTAAATTTACTATCCTAACACAGGAAGCTGATAATTGAGCTTACTGGATGTTGAATATATGAGGACTCTCTGCACTACCTTCACAGTAACTCTGTAAATCTATAAATTTTTCTAAATTTTTTAAAGTTAATTACAAAATAAAGTAATCCAAGAGTTGGAAGGACAGTTAAGAAGAACCATCCACTCCCTCTAACTTCTCTCCCGTTATGGTGGAAGAATTGGGTCTGCCACACAGCAGAGATGGAGAAAGAAGATGGCACTACCCAAGCAGTCAAAAGAAAACAGAGCAAACAGCTTTGCCATGATTGACCCAGAGCTGCACTTCAAACACTTACATGAGTTTATGTAGTGACACAGAGCCATAAAATATCCATAGCTATAGACATGGAGACTGATGAAGATTTCTGGGTCTCTGAAGTGAAGATTCTGAAGCTCAGAGTGGAGTAATCAAGACTAGATCAAATTCAGATCTTAGCTCTGAATAAATGTGTTTTGTTCTAAGCAGGCCACCTATTGACTATAATATGTAAACACAACAGTAAACTATGGGTTAAACATATAGAGAGAGGCGCCTGGGTGGCTCAGTCGGTTAAGCATCAGACTCTTGATTTTGGCTCAGGTCATGATCTCATGGTTTTGTGGGTTTGAGTCCCATGTTGGGTTCTGCACTGACAGTGTGGATCCTGTTTGGGATTTGCTGTCTCCCTCTCTCCCTGCCCCTCCTCCACTTGTGCTGTCTCTGTCTCTCTTGAAATAAATAAACTTAAAAAAAAAAATATATATATATATATATATATATATATATAGAGAGAGAGAGAGAGAGAGAGAGAGAGAATTAGCTAGGAAGGATACTTCATAAAAATTGATTGCAGGAATCAACAGATATCCTGAATTATGTATCTAGTTTGGCAATACTATCCACAAATCAGTGGGAAGACACTAATGAAAAGACATTTAAGTTGAAAAATTTTATGTTTTAAATGATTTTCCCTAGGTAGCACATTTGTAACTGGGTAAAGGAAAACTAAGCATAAGAGAAAAACCAAAAGGCTGTTTGCACTCAAGAGAAATTAAGGCATTGGTGATGATACTAAAAGCAGAAACGGGGAAGATGGGCAAGGAGAAAATAATGGACAGCATTCAGTACTTGGTAAATATAGAGAGTACAGAGTGAGGGAAATCGTGAAATTAAACGACCAATTTTCTGTCCTTAACTGTCTTCTGACAGGCCTTCCATGTAGAAAGCAGTGCTGGTGCATCATAAATCAGATATTTAAATTATGTTATGTTTTGGACTTAATGAGATTGGTCCAGAGGGAAATTCAGGCGATCTTTATGTTGTGACAAAGTGTTCATTAGCCACGGTAATAGCTGATTTTAGAGATCATTTGTTTTCTGTGAAAAGGAAAAAAAATATATACACAATGTGTTTAAGTGGTTGTGCTGATGTTCCGTTTTGACAATAATTACTACACAATTGTGAAGGGAAATTGGTCATTCGTAACTTGTAATGACAAATCTTAATCCTGTAGTAACTGCAAATGTACTCCATTACATGTGTAGTTGGCAGTAATCTGTAGCCAAGCACTCGTCCAGAAAGACAACAGTTGAGGACAAAAGTCTCATTTCCTAGATGTATAATGTTCCTTGAAATAAATAGCCTAATAACTCTAGTTATCGAACTATACATTCTTTTATAACAGCATTAATATGCATTTCTTTACAAGGTCCACATTTATATTCAACTATCTGAAAAGACTAGGCAGTTGGCTTAATGAAATTCTTGTCATTTATATCGAGGTTAAAGATATGCACTGCTTTGTGTCTGAGTTTGGTTCTATATCATCTTTTGTTGCCAATGTTGTACCTTTAAACCAGTGCCATGTAATAAAAGCTTCATGAATATTAAACTCATTCCCCACAACAAAGTGGTCTAGTCACACACAAACTGTTACAGGTCAGTGTTATGACCAACTTCATGAACACAAGAAAGTTGCTGCAGGGATGAGAAACACTTCCAGAAACAGGAAAATTAGTGAATATTTCTGGTGGACACCATTTAGTCATGACTGGTCAGTTCTCTTTCTCTCAAGTCTAACAAGTCTAATATGTCCCAGGTAACTATAGTACCAGAAATTTTCTTAAACAGGTTTTTTGTTTTCCTTTATGATTATAGATGCCTAAACACACATTTTTATACTTTTTATGTTTTTAAGCCATTTTCACAATAACAAATTTGAATGTCGACTGTAAATATATGTTAGAAAAGGCTAAAATTCCTTTGATTTCCATCCCTAATAGGATCCCTTGCCTACTTACTCAGATATAATCACATTTATTATTTTGATGCTAGATCAAAATCTTTTCAGATTTCATTCTAAAGTTTTAAACACAGATACACAAATACTTGCTAAAGTTTACGTGTGTATGTGTGTGTATCTAACTAAATATTTAGAAAGTGTTTACAAAGTGTGTGTGTGCATAACCTGGTAATGCCCTTATAACACACTCTGGTAATAGAAGTGTTTGTGTGCAAAAGAGACCTGTATGAGAATGTCATTGCCGTAGAATTTGCATAATAGCAATTAGAAGTTGGAAATAACCTTAATGCTTATGATTAAAGGGATGGCTGAAATAGTCAAGTATTTATGGATATATCTACATTATGAAATAGTATGTAGAAATTAATATTTAACAATTATTTAAAGAAAATAGAGTTTTTGTATATGTGCAAACATGGAAAACTATAAGGATGCAAATTTTACAAAGGGATACTTGTGCATGATTGGATACAAAGTTTGTATGGAGGCAATGACTATACAGTGGCAAATGAGGCTACATAGGAAGCTCCTGTCAAAAAATGACATACTTAGTACTTTTGTTAAGCATTTTGGGACTCTCCCTTTCTGTTATTGCATAACAATAAAAATAGAAATTATTACATAATTGCAAGGTGAATGGAATAAAATATATAAATTGGATATCTCAGATATATGTGAGTTGGGGATGACATGTAATTGATAAGATGTTAATATCTATATGTTTATATGACTTTGAATTTAACATGTGATTTCTGGACCAAGGCAGATATCAGTTCAGCAATAACTTCATCAGCCGTACATATGATGAAATATTCACATTTTGGTAAATATGACAGGGGATTTAATACTTGAGGGCAGGATGTGTTCTCATGATAGTTCAAATAATAGAGTGAAATATGATTAATTAGAAATTTTACCGGAAGTTTTAAGCCAAATAAATAAAGACTTCTAGTTATCTAGCTTGGAGAGGAAGGATAAAGCTTTATTTGCAAATGACATGATCTGGTTGTTAGAAAATTCCAAAGGAACATACACACACGCACACACACCTACTAAAACTAATAACTGAGTAAAGCAGGGTCACAGAAGAAATCACCTTTATGGATTGGAAAACTCATTATTATAAAAATGGCAATTCCCAAATTGATCTATAGATTCAACACATTCTTTCTGAAAATTCCAGCAGAATTTTCATAAAAATTGACAAGCCTCTCTTAAAATGTATATAGTAATTCCAATGACTAAAAATACCCCAAATTATTTTGAAAAACATGAACAAAGTTAAATGATCTATATTACCCAATTTCAAAATTTACTATGAAGCTACAGTAGCAACATAATATAGTGTTTCTCCATAGATGTGTAGCCAGTGAAAGAGAATTGACAATTCAGAAATTATTCCTTACATTTGACAATTTTGCCAAGACAATCTGGTGGCAAAGGGATAGGTGGTTTGTGTTTGTTGTTGCTGTTATTGTTTTACAAATGATGTTGGGAGGATTGGATATGCATATGCAAAGAAGTGAACTAAGACCTTGGTCTCACATACAAAAAAGGAATTCAAAATGGATCCTAGAATTAAATATATGATCCAAAACTATAAAACTTCTGGAAGAAAATTTAGAATAAAATCTTTGTGACCATGGGTAACAAAGAGTTCTTAACTACAACACCAGAGTCCAATACAGGAAAAAAAAAAAAAGATAAATTGTACTATCTCAATATTAAAACCTTTGTACTTCAAAAGACACCAATAAGAAAGTGAAGTGACAAACAACAGATTGGGAGCAAATATTTGCAGATTATATAACTGATAGAGAACTTGTATTAATATATATAGAACTCTTATAACTCTGTAATAAAAAAAAAATACCAATGAAGCATTTGGCAAAACATTTGTATAGACATATCATTAAGGAAAATATTCAAATGGCCAATATGCATGTGAGAACATACTCAATATCATTAGTGATTAGGAAAATGCAAATTAAAACCACAATGAGATTTCACTTCATACCTGGTAGAATGGCTAATCAAAAAGATGGACAGTAACAGGTGTTGGTAATGATGTAGAGAAATGGAAATGGCCATTGCTGGTGGGAATGTAAAATGGTACCAAATATTGGAAAATAGTTTGTCAGCCTCTTAAACAGCTAACATGAATTGAACATACAGTTCAGCAATTCCACTCTGTTTTTTTAAATTAAAGCACCATATTATAGGGGCACCTGGGTGACTCAGTCGGTTAAGCATCCGACTTCAGCTCAGGTTATGATCTTGGTTCCTGAGTTTGAGCCCCACATCAGGCTCTGTGCCCACAGCTCAGAGCCTGGGACCTGCTTCAGATTCTGTGTCTCCCTCTCTCTCTTCCCCTCCCCTGCTCCACTCTGTCTCACTCTCTAAATAAATAAATAAATAAATAAATAAATTTAAAAAGCATTTTATGAAAAAAATATAAGCAAATATTATAAATGTCTTCCATAGAGAAGATCTCCACTCCTCATCTTCTTTACCAGTTATCATTATTCAGAATGGATTTTTATTTCTTATTGCTGAGATATTTCTGAATAAGCTATTGGTATCTTTATTCATTGATTTTTCCAATTCTAGATGAAAGTTAAACCTTTTTACTTATCTTCCTTTTGTCTCAATATTCACTTTGCCATCGATGCAGTTATTTGTTACATTATTTTTGATTTTTCATTTCCTTTATCTGTCTTCTGAAGCACCACTGTAGAAGTATTCATATTCCAGTCCCTTCTTCCAATTCTCCTACTGTTTTGTGCCATCTGATGGGCAGCTACACCATTACTTTTACATTATCAAGATGCATCTATGTTGATATTCTCATTGGTAATTCTAGTTACATTTTTATTTTTTTATCATTGCTTGGTTCTAAAATTGTAAATCTTTGTTTTAAACAGAGTTTGAGACTATGTAATTTATTTTGTATTTATTCATTTATTGCTGTAAAATCAAATGTTTTATGATTCCATTTCCTCCTCTGCTTTACCTGGATATTAGAATTAAGATAATTGTGCCTCTCATGAAGATGGTGCATGCCATCAAAGTCGTATGTATTTATTTGATCTTCAGTGCTCACATTGTGTCCCAAAATAATTTGTTTCATATTTGAAATCTATAATTCTGGTAGATAATTTTTTTTTTGTTTTGACTTTGTCTTATTTTCTCTTTTCCCTTTATTAATAGAAGAATAGTGAATTTTCACATTATTTATAATTATTCAGGCTTCCAAAAATAACCACCAATCAATGTTTATCCCAAGGAATATTTCTCCTAGAATTCTTTGGACTACTCCCCAAAATAGAGCACTTGTTGCCCAGGCTTCTTTTAGCTCTGCCAGCCTGAGATGTTCTCTGGGCTTAGAGTCTCTGTTTCGTGATCCCCAGGACTTCCTCATTCTGAGACCTATTTATTGCAGGTTTTTCTCAAGCAACTTTCACAGAAAATTGCATGGAAGAAAAAGATCTTAGTAATTGAATATTTGAAAGTGTATTTATTTTCTTTCACTGATAAAAATATTTCTGAACATGTAATTCCAGTTTCTAAAGATGTCCCTTCAGATATTTGAAGCACTTGTCTGACATCTTTTAGAGTTTCATGATGCTAATTAGAAGGTGCATGCCATCTGTTCACAGTCTCTTTGTAGGTAATCTCTTTCCTTTGTCCCTCCATGTTTTTATGATTTTATCTTATTCTTAAAGCACAGACATTTTACAAGCATGTGTCTATAAGGAGGTTTTTTTTTTTTTAAGTCATGTTTTTAACTCCACAGACCTTTTCAGTATGAAAACCCATACATTTCTTAAGCTTTAGACTTCCTTCTTAGAATTTTTTAATTGTTTTCTTTACTTCTTCATCCCACAAAACATCAACCCAGTAGTTCTAATCCTGTTTTGAGAAATTTTGTTAGAGTAATACTGGACTTTTAGTAGGAGTGATCTAGCATATTTCTTCATGCTATCTCTCTTAAACTGCAAATCTAACTCACTGCCCTACTCTC
Source organism: Panthera uncia (assembly GCF_023721935.1). Classification (NCBI taxonomy): domain Eukaryota; kingdom Metazoa; phylum Chordata; class Mammalia; order Carnivora; family Felidae; genus Panthera; species Panthera uncia. The sequence continues at coordinate 60,322,456 of NW_026057576.1, read as the reverse complement.
GATTGATGACCTGGCTTGGCATTTCATTGAATACAGTGAAGCAATCAGGAAAAAAAAAATTCCATAAACTGCCACCTCCAGTTCTACCCACTTACTAGCATATATCATTGATGTCTCTCCTATTATAATAATTAAGTCTGTGTACTCCTATTCAGGGTGACCTTGTGCATTACATCCCCCTTCTCCTCAAATACTGTAGTAGGTTTCATTGCTTCCTGCCGTGATTTCTTTCTGAGGTTGAAGCACTTTTTCATTAGTTGCTTGTAATTTTCGTGGTTGGCTTCCCTCATCTGTTTCTGTCCAGTGTTTAGGCTCTGCTGAAGAGAGCTGTCTTACCCAAAGCTGTACCCTCTTTCCAGGACAGCCAGCTTCCAGTGACTGGTGAGTAAAGGGTATAAAATTGTTGCTCCCTCACTCGAATTTAGCACATATTGAGAGGTCCTTGTTGGATTGGCCTTGTCCAGTCCTGCATCTTTTGCTCTCTTACAGACAGGGTTGGCAATGTGATTTTCAGAGCCCAGTGCAATTTGAAATTGTAGAGCCCTTTGTTCAAAAATGATTAACAATTCCAAATGGTGAGAGTAGAGCATAAAATTAAGAGTGAGGCCCTTCTGAGCATGAGGCTCTGTATAATTGCACATAGGTCACCTTCCCACGAAGCCCACCCTGCCTGCAGGACCTCATCCTCAGAACACTCCCCCAAAAATACAATATAAATATGAATGAAAATACATATTTTGGTGTCTGTTTCTCAGAGACACCAATGTGCAATAAGTACCTATATCCAGTATTTCTTTTTTTTCCTTTTTATTTAGAATCAAGTTAGTAATATACAGTGTAGTCTGGGCTTCAGGAGTAGAACTCAGTGATTCATCTCTTACATATGACACCCAGTGGTCACCTGGAAGAGTGTCCTCCTTAATGCCCATCACCCATTTAACCCATTCCCCCACCCAACCCTCTCCAGCAACCCTCAGTTTGTTCTCTGTATTTAAGAGTCTCTTATGATTTGCCTCTCTCTCTCCAGTATTTCTCTTTAATATCTTCTGCCTATGAAAATTGTCCATTCCTGGGGTGTCGGCGTGGCTCAGTTGGTTAGGCATCCGATTTTGGTTCAGGTCATGATCTTGCAGTTCATGAGTTCGAACCCTGCATTGGGCTCTGTGCTGACAGTTCAGAGCCTGGAGCCTCCTTCAGATTCTTTGTCTCCCTCTTTCACTGCCCCTCCCCTGCTCACTCTGTGTCTCTCTCTCTCTTTCAAAAATAAACATTAGAAAATTGTCTTTTTCTCTTTACTACATTATTTTTATGAGCAAATAAATAAGCTGTCCTTTATATCATCCTAAAAACAAAGAAAGCTTATCGAAGCAGATATTATGCTTACGTCTATAATTCTCTTATTCCTCATAATTACTTAAGTTAGGTTTTTTTTTTCTCCCACTATTAACCAAAATGACTCTTCTCAAGGTCACCAATGATGTAAAAGATCATCTGGTGTCAATCCTCAGTTTCCATTTTCTTTGACTTAGCAGTAACAATGACATATTTGATCAATTTCTTCCCCTTGGAAGACTTTATTTTTTGTTATTTCTAGGACCACATTCAAGCTATTTTCTCCCTTTTCTGCACTTGTACTTTCATTTTTTTTAATGAAAGTTACTTCAATCATGGAACTGGATGTTCACAAAGGGAATGATGTGAATATAAAAAAAGAAATCCAAGACCGAGCCCTGAGGCACTCAAACATTTAGAAGCCGAGAACATTATAAAGAACAGTGAAAAGAGGGGGAAAGACTGAGACAACTCCAAAGTTCATTGCCTCAAGAATTGTATTAATGGAACAGTCATTTACTAATATAAGTACTATAGATTAACCATGTTTGCAATGGGCAATATTAGGGAGCATCGTATTAGACTTGGCACTTTTGAGATGTCAAGTATTTAGCATCTCATTAGTGAACGATGAGTAAGAAATGGAATACAGCACTCTGACATCTGCCCCTTCTGTTTCTTAGACCAGTTTGAAGTACCTGCAGAGTGAAGGGTTAGAAGTAGAATCTGAGAGAAGTATTTTTCAAGAGGGAGTTCAGCCTCAGAGAAGAGGGGAAAAGAAAGAAAATTAACACTATTGAAAGCTAAAACAAAGCCCTAGGAAAAAATGTGTTGTATTGGCGTAAGAAAAGATAGATAACTCAACAGAACAAAATGGAGTCTTTAGGGACAGACGGGGTAACAAGCATGTGAAGAGACACACAAACTCATTAGTAATTAATGGCATGAAAATTGTCACTGTACACCTGTTAAACTGTTCATAATTAGAAATCTAGACAATACTAGGTGTTAGTAAAATGTAAACATTTTAAACATGGATGCTGAGCATACAAACTGCTACAGGCATGCTGCAGAGCAATTTGATGCAAACTCACTCAAATTAAGTGTTCACATATTTTTGACTTTTCCCAGTGAGAGTCTCACATATGTCTAAGAAGAGACCTGAGCAGGGATGTGGGGAGTTGTAGGCAAGCTGGATGTCCATCAGTGGGGTGGGGTAGAATGGGAAGCTTGCATATCTCACATAGATGGTGTTCACAAGCTTAACTACCACAGAGTGTCCTTTGGTCTTCCCCAGAACATGCAGAGGTAGGCAGTTGCAAGCAATTGCCACAAGGCCCTTGTGTGTGCTAGAGAGATGCCTTATTTTGCAGAAAGCAGTTTCTTATGCATCACGCTGGTTCTAGTAATGGATAGAGTATACTCCCTTGCCATTGCCCGTCAGGTGCATCTACAGACCATAAAATCACCTAACAATAGTCAAGAATTTCATCCTCCATGACTGAGTGACCCACTGCTTGTCATCTAGCATCTGGTCCCTCTAGTTCAGTGACACCTATGGGCCAGAAGTAACAGACACACGGCTGATTTTGCTTATGCTGTGTCTATTTGGGCCTACTGTGTCTTCTCTTTGCCGGGACAAATCTATGGCACACTTGGCAGACCCTCCAAATGGCTGCAGTATCCCTTAGGGATTGTTAGATTTTTTGACAGATGGTGAACAGGTAAAAAATGGTGGATGCCCATAAAAAAGTACTACAAAGCAATTAGAAGCCATTTGTTACATATACACAGAAAACATGAATGGATTTTAAAATGCAGAGTCTTGGGTAAAAATAAGCAAAAAAGCAAAATGAAGTCAAAGCAGAGTAATATTTTCTTGAATTAATATGTATACAAACGGGAGTAAAAATAGGGATTTGCAGTAGTAATTAAATAAAATGAGAGGAACCCAGCACAAATTCTGATGATAGTGCATATAGCTTTAGAATTTGATTAACTCTGTTTTCTGTATCTAAAATTTACAGAACCAAAATGAAGTACAAACACTGACAAAAACAAAAATTGAGCAATTGCTGTCTGTAAGATCAGGGCCTAGAGCATGAAATAAATACAGTTACTAGACAGAAAGTCTTTGTAGTGCTTTCTTTAGGGAAAATAAAATCAATTTCTGGTGTTATGCTCAGTAGCCATGCATTTATCCACAACCCCAAGCATTAAAGTTGTTAGAAATTAGATATTTTAGTTTACAGGTTGAATTACCCTGTAGGTTAATGGATAGGTTAGTTGATTCCTGGGATCTCTGGTGACCAATTACTCTTTGGAAAGAAGATTTATTCTCTTTGTAAAACCTTGAAATGCAATATACATGCTATTCTCATCTTCCTTTACCATTGGGTTATTTACCTAAAAGCTTTATAATAGAGCCTACGTGGAGGGATTCTAATATGATTAACCCTTCCAAGAAAGCTGTTCTCGGTTAAGTCCAGTCTGGATTTCTGTCTTGGATGATGCTGTATATTAATTGGCATTTAACTGCTACAGGAGATCAAAAACCCAAATTTAATCTGTGTAAGCAGAACCTACTGGTAACACAACTAGAAAGATCAGAAAATATTTAATTTATTCATCTAAGGGAAGATTGACCTGAAAGGACTTTAAGAAACTAAGCAATGAAAGTACTGTGTTTTTGTGAAAAAAAGTGAGATTTTCTTTTAAAAGATGAGGTTTAAGTTCTGAGACTGTAATTCAGAAGTTGTTTCGATTGGTTTGAATTTGAGCAAGTAGATTTCACCTCTTAGAATGTTAGTTTCCTCAACTTTGAGAGAGAGATAATAACATGAATCACAGGGCTATTCTAGACCACAAATGAGAAAATATATTAAAGATTTTGTTCATGAACTGGAAAATTTTTACAGAGTACATATATGTATAATATATGAAGATACTTATTACATGTGTGCATGTAGTAGAGCAATGAAATAAAAATAGTCACTTTGGAAGAACAATTCATCTTTTACAAAACCAAATTCTGAGGTTGGCTAAATACAAACAAATGTATAGAGCACTAAATAAAGTAGTGTTTTGCCTTTACACAGAAAATGTGTATAGGCAAATAAGCAGGAAGTGATTTTCTACTGTGTGAAGTTTTCAGTAAGTCCAGAATTTAATTTTGTCTATCTTCTGAGATTTCAGAAGACAAATGTTGTGTGGTATAAAGTGGCATAGTTCCTTTCAGCACAAATAAGTAAGGCTATTTTCAAAAATGAGTGTCTAGTCATTGAATTGTCCTATAAAATACGAAAATGTTTGGGCTTGTCTTCTGGATTAAACACATGCACTCATTGAACTTATATCTACTAGAAGCAAGAGTTTTGCTCATCCCTTATCCCATTGATAAGAGTATAAATCTCTTGTGGTATTTTCTTTATTTCCACTCAATTGGTCTATTTTTCTACTTTATGCATTCATAGAGAACAAAAGTAATCTTCTCTACCTGTCATTTAAGCAGATCAATGAAAGAGCCCTGAGGCACCCGCATGGCTCAGTTCATTAAGCATCTGACTCTTGATTTTAGATCAGATCATGATCTCAAGTTTGTGGGTTTGATCTCCAGTCAGGCTCTGAGCTGACAGTGCAGAGCCTGCTTGGGATTCTCTCTCTTCCTCTGTCTCTGCCCTGCCCCCATCAAAATAAATAAATTAATAAATAAAAACTAAAAAAAAAAAAAAAAGAAAGAAAGAAAAGAAAAACAGATCAATGAGAGGGTCCAGTAGATGTACCATATAAAGTATTAAAAATGGCAAAAAAAACAAAAAAAGCTTTTTTAAAGTTGGGCTGTGTGTGTGTGTGTGTGTGTGTGTGTGTGTGTGTATACTTAGGCTACATGTTTGAAACATACCTTGTCCTTTCCTGATCTCACATGAACCACTTGAGAAACTTCTGGCCCATTCCTGAGATCAGAAATGCCAAAAATGTCAGGGAAGGGAAACAGAAGATTCTGCAAAGAAAAACAATTTGATGGGTAAAGAGATAAGATTCCAAATGAGAAAAAGCAAGCTCCTTAACAAAAGCAATAGGGGCACCAAAGGGAGAGAAATAGTTTTAGAGCTCACTTCATGAGGGGGAACCAAGTCCACTTACAGCATATTGGCTAGGGATCCCAATTCAAATTACTTAAAATTAAAGTATATTAATTTAACAGGAATTTGAACCATGATTTTTTTATGTTTAGATTTTTTCATTCTCATTATTTCCATGCAGTGCTGCCATACCTATTAGTATTTAAAAATCCTTAATAAATCTATAAATTACTGAAAGTCTCACAATATCATAAATATTTCAGTTTAGATGTGTTATCTTTTACAAGAAGGACAGTGGCATGACATCTGCTTACACTTATCTCCTGGACTGTTTTTTATTGCCCTTGGAGTGTGAAGGATTAGAGACAGAATCTGATGAAACTAGGTATGTGTGGCACTTCTGGTCACTCTGTGCCGAAACACCTCTTCTGAGGAGGATCTGGGGGTAACACATGCCCTAGCTGTGGGGAGGCACTCTCTGCTCTCCATGAAATCTTGTGCTGGTCCTCAGAATGCCCAAGCCTGTAAACCTCCAGATGTGGTGTGTTTGTCTAGAACATTGGCATTCTCTTAAGGAATTGTAGAAGAAGTAAAGCTTCTCTGAGGACCTTGTTACCTGTCAGTGTGTCGAGGAGGGAATCTGCTTAGGCAGCAGCCTAGCTTGAAAGAATGTGTGAACATTTCTTTGAGAGGAACAAAATTGCAAATTCAATTCCCATTCACCCTAATATCAAGCTTCAAGGTATTTTATGTGTGTGAGTGTTTAACATGTGAGGCATGCCTGAATATATGGACAATGCTTTTATCTGTGAGCCCTTGCTTCTATAGCAAGCCTCCTTAATGCTCATGTTGCTACATGTTCTATGTCCAGCTGGGTATCATGAAACCTGCAGAATGCACCACCACTCCACAGCCAAGATGCTGCTCACAAACTTCTCCTAGTTTTGATCGAAAGGTTCCTAATTTGATCCCGCTGGTATCTTTCACCTTGCGCCCCTGCGCAGTCGCTCCATTGCGTACCTTTAGTCATGCCATTTGATTGCCAGAATGTTGACTTAGCTTCCCCTCACCATGATATTTATTAAGATCTCAGTCCTTTGGTCATTCTTTCCACTTTTATAGCCTCTAGTAAAGTCATGTTAAATGTAGTTAGTCTACTGGGGTGCCTGAGTGGCTCATTTGGTTAAGCGTCTGACTTCGGCTCAGGTCATGATCTCACAGTTTGTGAATTTGAGCCCCGTGTCAGGCTCTGTGTTGACAGCTCAGAGCCTGGAGTCTGCTTAAAAAATTTTAAAAAAAATGTAGTTTATTACGAGTTCACCTTAGCCTTCACATAGCAGGATATTTTAAGAATTTTTTAGTAAAATTTTCGTACAATTGTGGGAGTAACCACAGGCTTCTCTCACCAAATATTGGCCAATCTTGAGTGGAGAAGGCTAAGGTATTAGTAGTCTCAGTCCAAGTCAGATTGCATTTTAGCTTCCTGTCTCTGGTTCTGGATCCTAGGGTAGCACTGTCTATTTCTGGATCTTATAATTGTACAAATGAGAGCAGTTACTTTCCAGTATCAGTAGTTCACTGACCATAATGTATTGTCAGTGTAGACTCAGAGAAATTTCTGCTCTGAACGGGGAAAAGGATATTTGCAATACTCTGAAAAATGAGAAAGCTCTCCTCTCATTTCTATATACTCAACTTTCACCCAACTGATTCTTACCTCTTGTTACCACTGAGAGAACATCACACTTTCTTCCAGTCTCTTCCATCTCTGTTCCAGCTCTTCTTTTATCTATCTTCAGTCCTAGTTGTGAAGATAGCCTGTCTTTAGTGCCATCCAAGAGTTTATTCCCTATCAATCTTGTAATGATTGCATTGGATTTACAGAGGTTGCCTCTTCCAGGGAATATACTTCATTTGAGTTAAAGCAATAGAGTGACACCAAACCTGTGGATGAGATACTTGGGGGGATAGTCTCACAATTTATTATCTACAAAAAAGGCCCTGTGCATAGAAACATTGTGTGTGGAGAAGATGGGAAGTGGTGAAGAAGTAATATGGAAGCTTTGGAAAGGAAGGAGGGGTGGTGGAAGGGAGTCAGGCTGGTTTCTGTGATTGTTTAAAGTGACTTCCAAAGGTAGTCAGAGCTTCTATGTGTATAAATGGAGAGGGAACAGGAAGGGCTATACAAACATTAGCTTTGTCTTTAGCGTTGTCCAATTGTATTCTATTCAGCCTTTCTGAAAAATTTGACTAACTGCATATTGGATGCTAAAAAATGAAACCTATAAGAAATGAAGTTAGTAAAGTTCATGGATAAGTATATTCAACAGATATTATAATTCTGTTTGTTCCCAATTCACTCTTGAAAACTATTCAGAAAATTCTTGAATAATTTACATTATATAATGAATTATTTCTCAATAATGAGATTGTCCACATTATGTGTTTATTGCCTTTTATTCTTACTGTTGTGTTGGATAGGATTCAAGTATTCAATTATAAAGATTATGTTGGAAATGTTAATTTTTAATTTAAAAGTCTATAAGCCAAATATTCATATTGGTATGGCTGCTTGTTTTACTTTGGTCAAGATCTGATACATTTAGATTAATGATTTTTAAGATATCAGGCAGCATGCATTTATATTGATGAGTTCTATTATAAAGTTTTAATTTTTTTTCAGACAGGATAGTATTAGACATTGTACATTCTAATATTATCTATTCACTTAGAGATTTTTATTTGGATGCAAATATTAATCTTAAAACATAAACACAAAATACACAGCTATTATTCATGTATGTTGCTTATACTAGAACATTAGCATTATAATATAAAAATCATTGAGGAAATAAAAAAGGAAGAAATATAGAAATTCATCTTTTATTATTGAATTTACTAAAGTACAATGTATATATAATCATCCAAATATGATCTTATCTTTTTTTACATTTTCTCATGGGCTTAATATATTAAGCTTAGTTTTCGGGGTGCCTGGGTGGCTCAGTTGGTTAGGCGACCAACTTTGGCTCAGGTCATGATCTTGCAGTTTGTGAGTTCCAGCCCTGCGTCAGGCTCTGTGCTGACAGCTCAGAGCCTGGAGCCTGCTTCGGATTCTGTGTCTCCCCCTCTCTCTGCCCCCTCCCCTGCTCACACTCTGTGTCTCTCTGTCTGTCAGTAATAAATAAACATTAACAAAATTAAAAAATATACATATATTAAGCTTAGCTTTAATTTCTGTAAATGGAAGCTTTCACATCTATAAAAGAGCTCTTCCCAAGTAAATCTTGGCTCACCCAAAACATCTGGAGACCAGATAATCCCAAACAACAGACTCTAATGGTCACAGTAAACATAAAGTTTCGGGGATGCTGCTTTCAAACATAGCCAGCCAGTCATAAACTCCCTTAACCCGCCTCATCCTTCCTTCCTGTGGAAACCACAATCAAGGTGCTTGCCCACAGCATTATTTTCACTGCCTCCTGACTGATCACATGCTTTTCTGAGTGGCTCTGTGTGGCATACTATGCTCTCCTCAGGAAACGGTGAGTATAACAAAACTGTAAAACTCTTTATTTCCTCCATCCTGATCTTCATCTGGCCTCACCATCTCTCACTCAAGGTAATATGGTTCAAACACAACCACAAGATCTAACTGTCATTTGGAAAGATATGCATTTAAATGGTCACATATAAATAAAATTAAAATTAAATGAATGATATATGGAATTATACTACTTTTCTGAAAAGATAATGAAAATTGCTTGCCCTGTCTTTGGAGTAAATTAGTAGAGTCTAATCAAAACAAGTGGAGTTCAAAATGGTTTTTATTTCTACTGGCAATGACTTCTGTGTGTACTACTTCCTGTGGAGCATGTGAGGCATAGTAAATGGAAGGAAAAGAATTTGTATAATTATGAGATTTATTTCTTCACAATTTAAACAATGAGAACAAATTATACTTTCTAAATTCCAGGAAAGAATTAAAAGGAAAGAGAGTACTGAGAAAATCCACAAGGGCATTTTAGGTGCTAGTGCTATTACTTTAATCAAATTGACATTGTATGCTCAGTCTGTCTCCACTGGTAATATATAACTGTGCTGATCCTTGCATTATAATAAATTTATTGATATTAAGAAACTATTGAAAATACAAAAATAATTAAAATGCCAAAGCCACATCTATTATTATAACTCAGCTTAGAAAATTGTGAAAGCCTATCATATTAAATTGGATAGTGGCACACAATGGATTATTGTCCAGGACAATTTTTACGGAAAAAGATGGGTTAGCTGGCATGAATATCCTATAATTTTTAATTAATTGACAACTTTGCATAAGAGGTTAAAAAGAATATCAGTGAAAAAATTATACAAGGTTCTTTCTGTGTCTCAAAATTTTGAGCTACTAAGCAGTAGGTAAGGATTAAGGACTATACTATTCTAAAGAACCATCTCAAGACATCTTGTTGAAGACCCCACGTAGATATTAAAGTTGAGAAGATCCTGATGATATGTCATTCCTACTTTTTAAAGTCATTTTTGCTTTTCTTTTATCTTATTTTTACTATAATGCATTTTTAAAGTTTATTTATTTATTTTGAGATAAAGGGGGTTTAGGGGCAGAGAGAGAGAGAGAGAGAGAGAGAGAGAATCTCAAGCAGGCTCTGCACTGTAGTGCAGAGCCCAAAGTGGGGCTTGAGCTCATGAGCTGTGAGATGATGACCTGAGCCGAAATCAAGATTCAAGATGGATAATTAACTGAACCACCCAGGCACTCCACAGAGTGTATTTATTTTTAATAAATATTAAATTTACTTCTACATATGACAATAACTTGCACAGGAAACTAATTCTCTGTAATCCCTTATTTTCATGTTTCCCTTTATTTTTAAGTTATAATTAATATGCACTGAAGTTCATAATTTTTAATATATAGCTCTGCAAAAATTAACAAACGCTATTAAGTGAAACCACCACTCTAATCAAGATACAGAACAGTTTCAGGGCACCTGGGTGGCACAGTGAGTTAAGCAACCACACTTGATTTCATCTTAGGTCATGATCTCATGGACCATGGGATTGAACCCCTGCTTTGGACTCTGTCTCTTTTTCTGCCACTCCTCTGCCCTCTCTCTCTCTCAAAATAAATAATTAAAAAAAAAAAAGATATAGAATAGTTCCATCAGTACCAAAAATTCTTCTGTGGTTCTTTGTTGCCAATTTCTTCTGCCTACTCTTAACCCTAGAAATTGCTAACCTGCTTTCAGTACTACTATTTGACCTCATAGACAAAGTCACATAATCAGAGTGATACAGTATGTAGCCTATGACTCTCATTTTCCAAATTTAGCGTAATTCATTTGAGATTTGTAGTAAACTATAGTCCTCCAAAGCTATCGACACTCCCATTCCTTGAGCCTATGATTATGTTTTCTTACATGACAGAAGACATCCTACAGAAGGAATCAATGTTGCTAATAAGTTGACTTAATTTTGATGAAGTCCAATTTACCATTTTTTATTTTATGTATCATATTTTTAATGTCATACTGAAGAGATATTACCTTAACCCAAAGTCAGAAAGATATTGTTCTGAATTCTTCAAGCTTTATGGTGTATCACATTCAGGCCTATGATTAATTTCTGAGTTAATTTTTAGTATGATGCCAGATATGGATGAAGGTTATTGTTGTTGTTGTTGCTGTTGTTGTTGTTGCATTAGTGTGGAATTCTAATTGTACCAAAACAATTTGTTGAAATGCAACCTTTTTTGGTTGAGAGTTAGGTATCACATCATCCACAGATACAACTAGATAACACTCACATCAGTGTAAATAACCCAGAAAATGACCCAAAGACTGGCAGAACAGACTCTCCACAGTAAATGTGAGAAGAAGTGACATCAAAGAGGATAGGAAGGGCAGAGATGCAGTCAGTAGCTAAAGGACCCATGAAACTGTCTGCAATACAAAGGGACTCTGCAGGCATGGATAGGGGAAAGAAACAGACTATCACACCAGGGACCCCACACAGGGAAGATGAATCCCCATACCATTTAGCTTTGAAAATATGAGAGGTTGAATTTCTTGAATTCTTATAATCAGTGGGACTTAACACCCGGAACTTTAAACATCAGCAGGATTAGCTCTAGGAAAGCCAGGAGGAGAGGAAACTTAGTCCCCACCCTTAGGAAGCACAAAAAACAATCCTGTGGAGATACAACATAGAGACAGTGGTTGAAAAACACCTGGAGTATACAGGAGGTATTTTTGTTTACTAATCTCAGAGCTTGTGCTGAGGAGGCAGGGAACCTTGGGTGACTTCTTCAGGAACAAAGGAACTGATAGGCATCATTTCTCTCCCCGACCCTCCATCATAGACACATGGACACCTGCAGGAACCAATGTGGCCCCAAAATTCACTACCTAACTTGCTAACAGTGCATTCCACACCCATGTTCCCTTGCAGACATGCCTTCTCCAATCAGGCCTGGGTTTCAGGTCTTCTCTCACAACTGACCCACAGAAACCTTGATAACACTCCCCACCCTGCCTCTGCATTCTACCTCCTACAATACTCTTGGTCAGAGCCCAACCAAAGAGGTGTCATAAGGCTGGCAGTGTGTAAGCAACCAGCCCCAACAGGAGCCTGCACAACTCCAAAGTGACTCCTGCCTTTGGGAGAAAGAATGATAACCACACACACCAGTCTGACTTGGACCTAACAGAGGGCTGGGGGCAGACATCTGGTCTGAGCTTCTCAGGGAATAAAACAAAGAAAATACCTTGCAATTCAGTGCTACTTCTTTTTTGACAAATGTCCGGTGTGACTCAACTCAAGTACAAGGCAGCCCCAGACTGGCTCTCTAACAACACAGGGATCAAACCCTGCCCAAAATAGACAAAGAGAGCCATTGCAGACAACTGGACTGAAGGAAAATACAGCTCAGCTACAACAGCAGGGCACATGCAACCCACAGAGGAAAGGAGACATCACTGAAGCAGCACGTTCTGGTGAATAGGGAACGTTGCACTGTAGGAACATTGCACTGTAGGACCTTTGCATCATAAGGCTACTACTTTCAAAAAAAGGACATATAACTGACTTTCCTAACACATAGAAACAGACACTGAAAGTCAGACAAAATGAGGAGATAGAGGAGTATGTCCCAAATGAAAAGACAATATCACAGCAAGAGATCTAAATGAAACAGACATAAGTAATATGCCTAACAAAGAATTTAAGCTAATGGTCATATAAAGATACTCACTGGACTTAAAACTAGTGGAGGAACTCAGTGAAGCCCTTAACAAAGAGATAGAAAACATAAAAAAAAAATCAATTAGAGAAGAATTTGATAACTAAAATTAGTAATACACTATATGAAATAAAGTAGATGAAGTAGAAGAACAGATCGGCAACCTGGAGGACAGAGCAGTGGAAAGCAATCCAGCTGAACAAGAGAGAAAAAAATAATAAAAAAAATGAAAATAAACTTAGGGAAATGAGTGACATCATCAAGCCTAATAACACTTGTATTATAGAGATCCCAGAAAGAGAAGAGAGTCAAAAGAGGGCAGAAAATTTATTTGAAGAAATAATAGCTGAAAACTTCCCCAATCTAGAGAATAAAACATAAATCCAGATCCAGGAGGCACAGGAATCCTCCAAAAAAATCAACTCAAGGAGGTCCACACCAAGACTCATAGTAATTAAAATGGCAAAGAGTAATGATAAAGAGAGAATTTTAAAAGCAGCAAGAGAAAAGAAATAGTTACATACAAGGAAATGCCATAAGGTTGTCAGCAAATTTTTCAGCTGAAACTTTATGGGCCAGAAGGGAGTGGCATGATATATTCAAAGTGCTGAATGGAAAAAAAAAAAAACAAAACTATAGCTAAGCATACTCTATCCAGTGAGTCTATCATTCAGAATAGGAGGAGAGATAAAGAATTTCCCAGACAAAAGAAGTTAAAGGAATTCATTAGCACTAAACCACGCCTCTAAGAAATGATAAAGAGGATTCTTTGAGTGGAAAGGAAAGACCATAAGTAGGAATAAGAATAGTAGGAAGCACAGAAATAGTAAAAATAAGTATATCTATAAAAATCAGTCAAGAGACTCACAGAATAAAAGGTTGTAGAGTATGATACCATATACCTAAAATGTTGGGGGGAGAGATATAAAGAATGGGTTCAAATTTAAGCAAATATCAACTTAATATAAACTACTATATGCAGAAGATGTTGTATACAAACCTAATGGTAACCACAAATCAAAAACCAGTAATAGATATACAAATAAGAAAGAGAAAGGAATGCAAGTATATCACCAAACAAAGCCAACAAACCATGAGAGAAGTGAGGAGTAAGGAACAAATATACAAAAGCAACCATAAAACAAGTAACAAAATGGCAACAAGTATATACCTATCAATAATTACTTTGAATGCAAAAAGGACTAAATGCTCCAATCAAAAGATATAAGGTGATGGGATGGATAAAAAAAAAAAAAATGCATCTATATGCTGCCTACAAGAGACTCAGTTTAGAGCTAAAGACACATGGAGATTGAAAATAAAGTGTAGATGTAGATGGAAGTTTAAAGAAAGCCAGGTTAGGAGGAGTTCCGGAAGATGGCAGCGTAGGAGGACGCTGGGCTCACCACGTGTCCTGCTGATCACTTAGATTCCACCTACACCTGCCTAAAGAACCCAGAAAACCGCCAGAGGATTAGCAGAACGGAGTCTCCAGAGCCAAGCGCAGACGAGAGGCCCACGGAAGAGGGTAGGAAGGGCGGCGAGGCGGTGCGTGCTCCAAGGACTGGCGGGAGGGAGCCGGGGCGGAGGGGCGGCTCGCCCGCCAAGCAGAGCCCCCGAGTCTGGCTGGCAAAAGCGGAGGGGCCTGACGGACTGTGTTCCGACAGCAAGCGCGACTTAGCGTCTGGAAGGTCATAAGTTAACAGCTCTGCTCGGAAAGCGGGAAGGCTGGAGGACAAAGGGGGGAGAGCTGCTGAGCCCCCGGACGGCAGAGCTCAGCTTGGCGGGGAACAAAGTCGCTCGCCAGCGCCATCTCCCCCGCCCATCCCCCAGCCAAAATCCCAAAGAGAACCAGTTCCTGCCAGGGAACTTGCTCACTCCGCGCAAACACCCAACTCTGTGCTTCTGCGGAGCCAAACCTCCGGCAGCGGATCTGACTCCCTCCCGCTGCCACAGGGCCCCTCCTGAAGTGGATCACCTAAGGAGAAGCGAGCTAAGCCTGCCCCTCCTGCCCCCGTGCACCTTGCCTACCCACCCCAGCTAATACGCCAGATCCCCAGCACCACAAGCCTGGCAGTGTGCAAGTAGCCCAGACGGGCCACGCCACCCCACAGTGAATCCTGCCCCTAGGAGAGGGGAAGAGAAGGCACACACCAGTCTGACTGTGGCCCCAGCGGTGGGCTGGGGGCAGACATCGGGTCGGACTGCGGCCCCACCCACCAACTCCAGTTATACACCACAGCACAGGGGAAGTGCCCTGCAGGTCCTCACCACGCCAGGGACTCTCCAAAATGACCAAACGGAAGAATTCCCCTCAGAAGAATCTCCAGGAAATAACAACAGCTAATGAACTGATCAAAAAGGATTTAAATAATATAACAGAAAGTGAATTTAGAATAATAGTCATAAAATTAATCGCTGGGCTTGAAAACAGTATACAGGACAGCAGAGAATCTCTTGCCACAGAGATCAAGGGACTAAGGAACAGTCACGAGGAGCTGAAAAACGCTTTAAACGAAATGCAAAACAAAATGGAAACCACGACAGCTCAGATTGAAGAGGCAGAGGAGAGAATAGGTGAACTAGAAGATAAAGTTATGGAGAAAGAGGAAGCTGAAAGAAAGAGAGATAAAAAAATCCAGGAGTATGAGGGGAAAATTAGAGAACTAAGTGATACACTAAAAAGAAATAATATACGCATAATTGGTATCTCAGAGGAGGAAGAGAGAGGGAAAGGTGCTGAAGGGGTACTTGAAGAAATTATAGCTGAGAACTTCCCTGAACTGGGGAAGGAAAAAGGCATTGAAATCCAAGAGGCACAGAGAACTCCCTTCAGACGTAACTTGAATCGATCTTCTGCACGACATATCATAATGAAACTGGCAAAATACAAGAATAAAGAGAAAATTCTGAAAGCAGCAAGGGATAAACGTGCCCTCACATATAAAGGGAGACATATAAGACTTGTGACTGATCTCTCCTTTGAAACTTGGCAGGCCAGAAAGGCTTGGCACGATATCTTCAGTGTGCTAAACAGAAAAAATATGCAGCCGAGAATCCTTTATCCAGCAAGTCTGTCATTTAGAATAGAAGGAGAGATAAAGGTCTTCCCAAACAAACAAAAACTGAAGGAATTTGTCACCACGAAACCAGCCCTACAAGAGATCCTAAGGGGGATCCTGTGAGACGAAGTACCAGAGACATCACTACAAGCATAAAACATACAGACATCACAATGACTCTAAACCCGTATCTTTCTATAATAACACTGAATGTAAATGGATTAAATGTGCCAACCAAAAGACATAGGGTATCAGAATGGATAAAAAAACAAGACCCATCTATTTGCTGTCTACAAGAGACTCATTTTAGATCTGAGGATACCTTTAGATTGAGAGTGAGGGGATGGAGAACTATTTATCATGCTACTGGAAGCCAAAAGAAAGCTGGAGTAGCCATACTTCTATCAGACAAACTAGACTTTAAATTAAAGGCTGTAACAAGAGATGAAGAAGGGCATTATATAATAATTACAGGGTCTATCCATCAGGAAGAGCTAACAATTATAAATGTCTATGCGCCAAATACCAGAGCCCCCAGATATATAAAACAATTATTCATAAACATAAGCAACCTTATTGATAAGAATGTGGTCATTGCAGGGGACTTTAACACCCCACTTACAGAAATGGATAGATCATCTAGACACACAGTCAATAAAGAAACAAGGGCCCTGAATGATACATTGGATCAGATGGACTTGACAGATATATTTAGAACTCTGCATCCCAAAGCAACAGAATATACTTTCTTCTCGAGTGCACATGGAACATTCTCCAAGATAGATCATATACTGGGTCACAAAACAGCCCTTCATAAGTATACAAGAATTGAGATTATACCATGCATACTTTCAGACCACAATGCTATGAAGCTTGAAATCAACCACAGGAAAAAGTCTGGAAAACCTCCAAAAGCATGGAGGTTAAAGAACACCCTACTAACGAATGAGTGGGTCAACCAGGCAATTAGAGAAGAAATTAAAAAATATATGGAAACAAATGAAAATGAAAATACAACAATCCAAACGCTTTGGGACGCAGCGAAGGCAGTCCTGAGAGGAAAATACATTGCAATCCAGGCCTATCTCAAGAAACAAGAAAAATCCCAAATACAAAATCTAACAGCACACCTAAAGGAAATAGAAGCAGAACAGCAAAGGCAGCCTAAACCCAGCAGAAGAAGAGAAATAATAAAGATCAGAGCAGAAATAAACAATATAGAATCTAAAAAAACTGTAGAGCAGATCAACGAAACCAAGAGTTGGTTTTTTGAAAAAATAAACGAAATTGATAAACCTCTAGCCAGGCTTCTTAAGAAGAAAAGGGAGATGACCCAAATAGATAAAATCATGAATGAAAATGGAATGATTACAACCAATCCCTCAGAGATACAAACAATTATCAGGGAATACTATGAAAAATTATATGCCAACAAATTGGACAACCTGGAAGAAATGGACAAATTCCTAAACACCCACACTCTTCCAAAACTGAATCAGGAGGAGATAGAAAGCTTGAACAGACCCATCACCAGCGAAGAAATTGAATCAGTTATCAAAAATCTCCCAACAAATAAGAGTCCAGGACCAGAAGGCTTCCCAGGGGAGTTCTACCAGACGTTTAAAGCAGAGATAATACCTATCCTTCTCAAGCTATTCCAAGAAATAGAAAGGGAAGGAAAACTTCCAGACTCATTCTATGAAGCCAGTATTACTTTGATTCCTAAACCAGACAGAGACCCAGTAACAAAAGAGAACTACAGGCCAATATCCCTGATGAATATGGATACAAAAATTCTCAATAAGATACTAGCAAATCGAATTCAACAGCATATAAAAAGAATTATTCACCATGATCAAGTGGGATTCATTCCTGGGATGCAGGGCTGGTTCAACATTCGCAAATCGATCAACGTGATACATCACATTAACAAAAAAAAAGAGAAGAACCATATGATCCTGTCAATCGATGCAGAAAAGGCCTTTGACAAAATCCAGCACCCTTTCTTAATAAAAACCCTTCAGAAAGTCGGGATAGAAGGAACATACTTAAAGATTATAAAAGCCATTTATGAAAAGCCCACAGCTAACATCATCCTCAACGGGGAAAAACTGAGAGCTTTTTCCCTGAGATCAGGAACACGACAGGGATGCCCACTCTCACCGCTGTTGTTTAATATAGTGCTGGAAGTTCTAGCATCAGCAATCAGACAACAAAAGGAAATCAAAGGCATCAAAATTGGCAAAGATGAAGTCAAGCTTTCGCTTTTTGCAGATGACATGATATTATACATGGAAAATCCGATAGACTCCACCAAAAGTCTGCTAGAACTGATACATGAATTCAGCAAAGTTGCAGAATACAAAATCAATGTACAGAAATCAGTTGCATTCTTATACACTAACAATGAAGCAACAGAAAGACAAATAAAGAAACTGATCCCATTCACAATTGCACCAAGAAGCATAAAATACCTAGGAATAAATCTAACCAAAGATGTAAAAGATCTGTATGCTGAAAACTATAGAAAGCTAATGCAGGTAATTGAAGAAGATATAAAGAAATGGAAAGACATTCCCTGCTCATGGATTGGAAGAATAAATATTGTCAAAATGTCAAAACTACCCAAAGAGATCTACACATTCAATGCAATCCCAATCAAAATTGCACCAGCATTCTTCTCGAAACTAGAACAAGCAATCCTAAAATTCATATGGAACCACAAAAGGCCCCGAATAGCCAAAGTAATTTTGAAAAAGAAGACCAAAGCAGGAGGCATCACAATCCCAGACTTTAGCCTCTACTACAAAGCTGTCATCATCAAGACAGCATGGTATTGGCATAAAAACAGACACATAGACCAATGGAATAGAATAGAAACCCCAGAACTAGACCCACAAATGTATGGCCAACTCATCTTTGACAAAGCAGGGAAGAACATCCAATGGAAAAAAGACAGTCTCTTTAACAAATGGTGCTGGGAGAACTGGACAGCAACATGCAGAAGGTTGAAACTAGACCACTTTCTCACACCATTCACAAAAATAAACTCAAAATGGATAAAGGACCTGAATGTGAGACAGGAAACCATCAAAACCTTAGAGGAGAAAGTAGGAAAAGACCTCTCTGACCTCAGCCTTAGCAATCTCTTACTCGGCACATCCCCAAAGGCAAGGGAATTAAAAGCAAAAGTGAATTGCTGGGACCTTATGAAGATAAAAAGCTTCTGCACAGCAAAGGAAACAACCAACAAAACTAAAAGGCAACCAACGGAATGGGAAAAGATATTTGCAAATGACACATCGGACAAAGGGCTAGTATCCAAAATCTATAAAGAGCTCACCAAACTCCACACCCGAAAAACAAATAACCCAGTGAAGAAATGGGCAGAAAACATGAATAGACACTTCTCTAAAGAAGACATCCGGATGGCCAACAGGCACATGAAAAGATGTTCAACGTCGCTCCTTATCAGGGAAATACAAATCAAAACCACACTCAGATACCACCTCACGCCAGTCAGAGTGGCCAAAATGAAGAAATCAGGAAACTATAGATGCTGGAGAGGATGTGGAGAAATGGGAACCCTCTTGCACTGTTGGTGGGAATGCAAATTGGTGCAGCCACTCTGGAAGGCAGTGTGGAGGTTCCTCAGAAAATTAAAAATAGACCTACCCTATGACCAGCAATAGCACTGCTAGGAATTTATCCAAGGGATACAGGAGTACTGATGCATAGGGGCATTTGTACCCCAATGTTTATAGCAGCACTCTCAACAATAGCCAAATTATGGAAAGAGCCTAAATGTCCATCAACTGATGAATGGATAAAGAAATTGTGGTTTATATACACAATGGAATACTATGTGGCAATGAGAAAAAATGAAATATGGCCTTTTGTAGCAACGTGGATGGAACTGGAGAGTGTGATGCTAAGTGAAATAAGCCATACAGAGAAAGACAGATACCATATTGTTTCACTCTTAGGTGGATCCTGAGAAACGTAACAGAAACCCATGGGGGAGGGGAAGGGAAAAAAAAAAAAAAAGAGGTTAGAGTGGGAGAGAGCCAAAGCATAAGAGACTGTTAAAAACTGAGAACAAACTGAGGGTTGATGGGGGGTGGGAGGGAGGGCAGGGTGGGTGATGGGTATTGAGGAGGGCACCTTTTGGGATGAGCACTGGGTGTTGTATGGAAACCAATTTGACAGTAAATTTCATATATTAAAAAATAATAATAATAAATAAATAAATAAATAAATAAAATAAAGAAAGCCAGGTTAGCAATACTTTTATTGGACAAAATAGATTTTAAAACAGACTGTAACAAGGGACCAAAAAGGACCCTATATAACCACAAAGGGAAGAATTCAACAAGAAGATATAACAATTGCAAATTTTTATGCATCCAACCTGGGATAACCCAAATATATAAATCAGCTAATAAATATAAAGGTAGTAATTGATAGTAATTCAATAATAGTAGGGGACTTTGATACCCCACTGACATCAGTGGATAGATCTTCAAATAGAAAATCACAAAGAAACAATGGCTTTGAATGGCACACCAGACCAGATGAATTTAGCAGATATATCCAGAGCTTTCCATCCTAGAATAGCAGAATACATCTTCTTTTCAAGTACACATGGAATATTCTGCAGAATAGATCACATATCAGGCCATAAAACAAGTCTCAACAAATTCAAAAAGATCAAAGTCATACCATACATCTTTTCCAACCACAGTGCTCTGAAAGTAGAAATCAACTATAAGAAAAATATGAAAAGAACACAAATACATGGAGGTTAAAAAACATGTCACTAAACAATAAGTGGTTCAACCAAGAAATCAAAGAGTAAATTAAAAATAAAGGAGGCAAATGAAACACAATGGTCCAAAATCTTTGGGATGCAGCAATACAGGCCTACATCACAAAGTGAGTAAAATCTCAGATAAACAACTAAAGGAGCTAGAAAATGAACAAACAAACCAAAAACCAGTAAACAGAGGAAAGAATAATGATTAGAGCTGAAATAAACAAAATAGAAATTAAACAACAAAAAAATAACAGATAAATGAAACCATTATCTGGCTCTTTGAAAAGGTCAACAAAATTGACACACCTTTAGCAAGACTCATCAAAAATAAAACAGGAGGACACATATAAACAAAATTAGAAATGAAAGAGGAGAAATAAATGTACCACAGAAATACAAAAGATTATAAGAGATATTATGAAAATTATATGCCAACATATTGGACAACCTAGAAGAAATGGATAAATTCTAGAAAAATATCAACTCCCAAAATGGAATTGGGAAGAAATAAAAAAAAAAAATTTGACCAGACTGATTATCAGCAATGAACTTGAATTAATAACAAAAAACTCCCTGAAAACAAAAGTCCAGGACCAGATGGCTTCACAGATTAAAGGGTTAATACACATTGTTCTCAAAATTCCTCAAAAACAGAAAGGAAGGAAAACTTCCAAATTCATTTTATGAAGCCAGCATTACCCTGATACCAAAACTAGATAAAGACACTACACACATAAAAAAGAGAATTATAGGCCAATATCGCTCATGAACATATATGCAAAAACCCTCAACAAAACATTAGCAAATTTAATCCAAAAACACATTAACAAAATCACTTACCATGATCAAATGGGATTTATTCATGGGATGCAAGTGTGGTTCAATATTCACAACTCAATCAACACATCACATCAGTAAGAGAAAGTATAAAAACCATATGATCATTTCACTAGAGGTAGAAAAACATTTTATAAATTTCAACATTCATTCATGATAGTCACTCTCAAAAAAGTAGATTTAGAGGGAATATACCTCAATATAATGATAGCCATATATTAAAAACCCATAGCTAACATCATAAACAGTGGTGAAAAACTGAGAGCTTCCCCACAAGGTCAGGAATAAGACAAGGATGTCCACTTTCACCACTTTTATTCAACATAGTACTGGAAGTCCTAATCACAGCAATCTGACAACAAAAAGAAATAAAAAGCATCCAAATTGGTAAGGAAGAATTAAAACTCTCACTATTTGTAGATGACATGATTCCATAGATAGAAAACTTAAAGACTCCACCAAAAAAGTACCAGAACTGATGAATGAATTCAGTGGTGTCACAAGATACAAAATCAGTATACAAAATCCATTTCATTTCTATACACTAATAATGAAATATCAGAAAGAGAAATTAAGAAAACAGTCACACTTATAATTGTACCAAAAATAATAAAATACCTCGGAATAAACTTAAAGATCTGTAATCCAAAAAATATAAAACATGGATGAAAGAAGTTGAAGATGACACAAGCATATGGAAAAATACTCCATGCTAATGGATTGGAAGAAAAAATATTGTTAAAATGTCTATACCACCCAAAGAAATCTACAGATTTAATGAAATCTCTATCAAAATACCAACAGCATTTTTCATAGAACTGGAACAAACAATCCTAAAATTTGCATGGTACCACAAAAGATCCCAAATAACCAAAACAATTGAAAAAGAAAAACAAAGCTGGGGGTATCACAATCTCCGTTTTCAAGATATAGTACAAAGCTGTAGTAATTAAAACAGTATATATTGTCACAAAATAGACACAGAGATCAATAGTACAGAACAGAGACACAGAAACAAACCCATGATTATATGGTCAATTAATCTTTGACAAAGGAGATAATTTCTTCAAAAATTTTTGTTGAGCAAACTGGACAGCAATATACAAAAGAATGAAATTGGACCACTTTTTTCCACCATACACAAAAATAAATTCAAAATGGATTAAAGATCTAAATGTGAGACCTAAAACCATAAAAATTCTAGAAGAGAGCACAGGCAGTAGTTTCTCTGACATTGGCCATGGCAATATTTTTCTAGATAGGTCCCCTAAGGCAAGGGAAACAAAAACAAGAATGAACTATTGGGACTACATCAAAATAAAAAACTTCTGCACAGCAAAAGAAACAGCCAACAAAATCAAAAGACAATCTATTGAATGTGAGAAGATATTTGCAAATCATATATCTGACATATCTGATAAAGGGATACTATACAAAATACGTAAAGAACTTATAAAACTTGGGGCACCTGAGTGATTAGTTGGTTGAGTGTCTGACTACAGCTCAGGTCATGATCTCATAGTTCGCATTGGTCTCTCTGCTATCAGCCTGGAGCCTGCTTCAGATCCTCTATCCCCCTCTCTCTCTGCACCTCCCTTGAACCTGGTCTTCTTTTTTTCTTTCATCAGTGTTGAGTAGTTTTCTGCATACAGTTCTTCTGTATATTTTATTATATTTTATTGATGAATATCTAATATTTCATGTTTCTTGGTGGTATGGCAAGTGGTCTTTATTTTTAAAGTTGAATTTCCTATTGTCCATTACTAGTATTTAGAAATACAATTGATTTTTACATTTGCATTGTATTGATATTAACCTTGCATCCTACAACTTTGTTAAACTCACTTATTAGTTCTATTAGCTTTTCTGTAGCTACTAATAAATTCTTTACGTAGACAATCATGTGGTTTGCAAATAGAATCAGTTTTATCTCTTTCCTTCCAATCTTATGTTGTTTATTTCTGTTTCTTGCATTATTGCCTCAGCTCAGTTAGTTTCTTCACATTCATGTGTTGATAATCACTCTGCTGAAACGGACCTTCTGAAGACCTCTGGAGATCTCTTCCTGTGCAAGTCTTTTCACTCTGGAGCCTTGCCCTGTGGATTGAGTTGTCTTAGCCTCTTTCAACGCTCAACTCAGGGATACCCTGGCTTTGCCTTATTCTGCCCTTTCCTCTAGGCATTAAGCTGGGGGCATTCATGTTTCCCATCTCTTAGGGATCACTGCTCTTGTGCTTATTTAATTTATTTATTTTGGGGTGCCTGGGTGGCTCGGCCAGTCAAGTGACTGACTCTTGGTTTTGGCTCACATCATGATCTCACTGTTTGTGAGTTCAAGCCCTGGGGTCGGGCTCTGTGTCAACAGCATGGAGTCTGCTTGGGATTCTCTCTCTCCCTCTCTCTCTCTGCCCCTTCCCTGCTCATTCTGTCTCTCTCAAAATAAATAAATAAACTTAAAAACCTAAGTTTATTTTTTAGATTTATTTTTGAATTTAAGGGTAGATGGTAAATGTGATACTTGTTACTTCATTTTGGGTGGAAGCTGAATTGACTACCTCTTCTTATATTCTTGATATTGATTGAATATGACCAAATAAACTGAAAATGACAATGATAAAAATAATTCAACTTCCTATTTATTACATGCCAGAAACATCAAGGAATTTCTACTATAGTACATTCAGTGCTATGCTGAAGGAAAATGATAAAAGCCTAACTCACAATTCACTTCTATGAGAAAATAGCATAGCATTATAATTAAGAGAAAAAAACTTGAAAGACCTGGTTTTGAGTTCTCTCAAAAGTAGTCCATGACATATAATCCTCAGAGCTAGTAATTTATTGGAGAGTCAATCTCATAGTGTGGAGGGAAGAGTGGCATGAGTTAGACACAGAAGGAAGAAAACTCAAAATGAAACCTTACAGAAGGACTACCAAAATCATTCCTAACAGGTTGGAAGTTGGGACACTAATTGATCAACTCCCTCTTCCCCTTTGTTAAAAATTGTACCTGGGTTGGGGCACCTGGGTTGCTCAGTCGGTTAAGCATCCAACTTCGACTCAGGTCATGATCTCACATTTGTGGGTCTGAGCCCCACATCGAGCCCTGTGCTGACAACTAGGAGCCTGGAACCTACTTCTGAATCTGTGTCTCCCTCTCTCTGTCCCTCCCCTCCCTGCTCACGTGCTCTCTCTCTCTTTCTCAAAAATAAATAAACATTAAAATTTTTTTTTAAAAAAGAGTTGCCCCTGGGAGTGTTAACTTTGCATTTTGAAGGACTTAGTACCATTCTTTAAATTGTAGAGAAAAATCTGAGGCCAAAAAAATTGAGAGACACTGTGTAGGGTACTTGAGCTAGGATGTGAGGCAGACTTTCAAAGCTATTTCCTCAGTTATACTCAAATTTTATTAATTTGAAGTGTTGTGACATAGGACATAAAAGGTGTTTGTTGCAAATCTAAATCTCATCCACAGTTGCATATAATCCAGGGTAGACAAAAGTTCAAACAGGAAATAGGTGACCTGAAACTGTTTTTGGCCCCACAGATTAATTACAGCCACTTGACCTTGTGCTTGAGACACCTAAGGAAAAGGTGAGCAAGCAAACAGGAAAACAGGTTATTGGAATTTACCAAATACTCTTCAATGACACTGAAAGTTAGAGAACTAGAAAGGAGATCAGATAGTACCATATTTCTCTCTTGTAATGGAACTGGGGTCAAACACAAAGCAAGACACAGAATTGCTTCCTTGGTATACAAAGACAGTCAGAGAAATATTGAATAACATATAAAGAGCAAAAATCAAGTCTATTTGCATCACCAAATGACAAAAGGACAAATGACTAGAATTAGAAAATTACAAGCAGTAAAGGTTTTCATCTAGTAACTCTATACGACTTAGGTATTTTTCATGTGCTGGAGTATACACATAGTGAATTTGTGTACTAATGAGCAATACAGGCTATATACACACATGCACACACACACACAAATGGCTATTTTAATTTAATTACAAAATAAATTCCAACATGGAAATTTAAAAGGTATAATATAAAGCAAAAATATTATAATTATGGGTCTCAATTTCTAGACTATATTAGAAAATAAATTTGGGAAGGATATTTAATGAGGAATAAAACAGTGAATTCAATGTAGCTGAATAATTAATAAAAATACATAACACTTGAATCACAAAAGTAAATATGCAGATGTAAAAACCCAGGGATAGGAAATTAAAGGGATGATGAAATGTATGTCACACAGTTTCTGCATTAAAACAATGCAGGAAAGATTAACATACACAAGTAGAAGGAGATAAGTAAAACATTATGTGAACATGTAGGGATCTTTCTTATTAATATTTTAAATTTCATTGGAAAAATTGGCAGGCATAAGTCGTTCTGAACAAAAGAATTTAGCATTAAAGGCTGTAAATAATAATTACCAGAAATGAAGGAGAAAATGAAAGAAACAAAATATAATCATAGACTATGGTATGCCAGTCTAAGTCTGCAGCATGTCAAATAATTAAAAATTAATTATATAATCACAAATAAAGTTAGTACCTATGATCAAATAATAACAGACAACTATTTTTCTGTATCTTCCATGTGCCAAATAAAATTTTGAGGCAGAAAGAAAATCTGTCATTTAACTACAGATTATTTATCTCTCCTTTATTATCATATTTTATCAAGTAGGGAGTTTATGTCTTTCTTGGGTACTCTACATGATAAAACCAACTTTTTTGGAAGCGTCCCTGAGCTTAAATAGATTATTAAAGGCAAAAACACTATGTATACAAAGCTCAAGACATTTTTTTGAAGCATGAGAAATAGCAAAGATAAATGTTATGATAAGAAGAGTCAGTATTTTGATCTTGAGTCTTCCTCATGTTAAACAAAGGGAAAATATGATTTTTTTTGAAAAGCTAATATTTTGATGTTTATGAGAGCCAACATTTTGTTATATTTATCATGCATTAAACATTTAGTCCTCTCAGCAACTGTAAGAGATAAGTATAATATCATTCCTATTTCATAGATGGGAAAACTGATGCACAAAGAGATTAATTGGCCTGCCAATTTCATATAGCTAGCAAAGGGCAGTAGTAGACTTGAAACTCAGACTCCAGACCTTTGGCATGTACTCATAACAAATCTACTGGAATTGACACTTCTCATGTAATATAAAAAAATGCAATTTTAGAAAAAAAAGTCAAAATAAATCTGTGTAAGTTTCAAGTCTATAAATTAGATAATCAAAGTACAGACAATTAATCTATCTGCCATATTTGTCTTGATTTTGGCTTCTAATTTTAAGAGGTTAAAAGTTGTTTTTCAGTAAGTCCATAATAAAATTTGTTAAGATATTTCTGCTTTCATAATAATGTCTGTGTGTAGTGGCAATTTCCTTTTTTATTTTTTGGCAATTTCCTTTTTTAATGCTATTAACTAAAATTAGATCTTTTGATTCTCTTTGCCTCCCCTGAGTGTGACTGATGCTCTGGTTTCTCAAATACTTACTCTTCTATAGGAATGAAGGTGCATTTAAATCACTTACCATCTGTGACCACACTAACTTATTACTAATGTATTACTTATTGCATTCCAATAGTAGTGGGTCTGAATTAACGCTCCTCCATTTCTCTCTATGGAATAGTTCATGTATTATAAATTTGTTCTACCTAAGAGTGACTGAAGATTCTAAAAACAAGGAGCATATTTTTAAAACCTATGTGGGAGATGAATGTTTAAACTCAATATTATTTTCCAAAGTGGTGTCAATTCTGTCTCTGCTGATGTTTTTAATTGAGAAAAGGCCGGAATTTCAATGAGTATAAGGCAATATGGCCAGTTGAAGACTATCAAAACTGGGTGTTCCTTCCCTCTGGTGATTGAAAACCCTTTGTATCCCTGTGAAAAAGATGCTGTGATCATATGGACAGCAGTGTCTTTGGTTAAGATTGTTTGTGCATCTCAATAGGGAGGAAAGGTGTGAGGGGTTATAGTTTTTGCTTAGCTGAGAATCCTTGAAAGATAAATTCACCAAACTTCAGATGTTAGATAATGATAATTACATCACTTTTACGATGTCTTCTCCAAAAAGACTCACTGTCCCTTTGGGATAGTGTAAACAAAACTTCCTTGATCTTCCATAGCTAGATCAAGGCCAATTTCTCATTCACTCTGTACTATGACCCCACATTGAACCTCTTTCTTGTGAATTTAGATTCTCAGGCTGCTTTCCTCATTCTTTAAAACTACACTCTCTAGTCCTGATCCTGGTGTTGGCCTAGTCCTAAAAATCAGAAAATTATAATTCAGTGCCAGTGATGGACTGTTGTCTTACCTGATTCAAACAGCTTTGGCAAAAGTTGTATATTAGAAAGAGCTCAGGCTGCTAGTTTCAGCAGTCAGTTCTTTCAACTAAAATTTATTTGTCTAACAAGTTAATAGTTGTTTGCATTTAGATTGGAGTGATTGCTTGAAATGTGGTTCATGAATAAAGAAGAATTGTCCAGAAATAATTGAAAAATTCTCCTGGTTAAATTTTGTGTTATTTAAAATCTTCTTTTAGTACCCTATAACAGCATGGAACCAGTACGAGCATTTTGTTGCATTCAGAGCTTTAGAGCGATTTCTCTCTGCTTAAAGAATTGAATTCACTGTTTAGGTTGCCTATTGGCAGTGTTCAAGCTCATCACTCGTTTAGTCCCTTGTGCCCCATAGCTGGGAAAACTGAGTAGACAGTCTGGACACCTATTTTGGTGCAAGCAAGAAATTTAAACCATACAAGCCATGGCCCCATGAAAGGAAATCCTTGCTCCGACCCCACCGAAGAATAAATCCCAACTCGAGTCACCTCTTCTTGTTCTCTCAAACCATTTTAAGACCTACTTGAAAGCCCTTGTTGCCCCTCCAGAAAGCCTTATTAGATGAATAATGAAGCTTACCTTAATCATGCACGTTTGGAGTTATCAGTCTTGACATTTGAACCATATTTTCAATGGGCTTTCATTCCCTCTCCCCCCCCCCCCCCACATCCCTCTCCATCAGGAAAGAAGGACACTTCAGCAAAGAGGCTGCCATCCCATTCTGATACTCAGAATGGGTCTCAGGGCCACCCCCCACTATATGTCTGCTTATATGGTAGAAATTGTGTTTTACTAAATCTAATTCACTTCACTAAATAATATCTCCTTAAACTTGTTTTCTTTCTCTTATCAGGACATACACTATGAAAATCTGGGTTGTATTTGATAATTGTTTAACTTTTAATTTGTATGTAACTCCAGAGACTTGACTATAGATCAATCATCAGTATGAAGGGACTTAGGGAGGGCTAAGAGAAATTATTTTCTATGATTATCTAACACCTATTGGTACCTCTGCTCCTCATCACAACCAAACTCATCAAATGGAAATTTGCACTCACTGTCTTTACATATTCAGTTCTTAATCACTTGGTCTGTCATTTGCTCCAGTACTCCCTGATTTTACCCTCACCAACTCCACTGAACTGTGGTAAGTTCCCCACATGTGCATGCAGTTCCTTTTCTGTTCAATACAACTCTTCTTCTCCCAGCTCATCCTTTTGGCCCCTGTGACTCCTGATTATCCCATGCCTCAGCTTTCTATGACCTTGTCCCCAGAATTGACACTATTGGAGCCCTTCCTTTTGCTTCCATAGCTTTCTTTACTTCATTTTCTGCAGAACATATTGAATTCCATTGTTATCACTTGTTATCACCACACCAGGCTGAGCAATTGGAGGCCTGGACTGATGTATAATTTTTCAATGAAATGTTTTCAGAAACTAGGACAGTGATGGTTGATAAATACACATTGAATTAGTGAAGCATCAAAGTTAATGAAACATCAGTCATCAAATTAATTGCTAAAACAAATGGACCTAGAGAGAATATGTTGAATGAATGTGTGACAATTTTACCTCCTTCATCAGCAGAAGTAGCAATAGAGTTTTCTCCCATATTGGGAGAGAAATTCTTGGAATTGGTGGCCTGTCAAAGGGAAGTTAGTGATTGGCTTCCAGGTTAAGTTGTCTCTACCATAAGCCCTGCTTTTTTTCAGAATAAGGCAAGTAACAGCCGGTCTGCCTGTTTCTTATCCATACCCTAAAAGTTAGCATGTCAGTTGTGTTCCTAATCCCAATACAATACATATGTCCAAATTTTTCATTCATGGGAAAAGCTGACAAAAACAGGAAATCCGTTCCAGCAGTGTTAATCAATTGACTTAGCTCTTCATCCCTAAAAATGAATAGTCGTCCTAGGATCATCAGATATTCAAAGAACAATAGTAGCAAGAAACATAAACGAACATTTAGAATGACTGAAAGAAGAGAAAAGGAAGGAAATTTCAGGAAGAAAAAATTTTTTTCAGTAATTCCAAGAAGAAAAATATCACTGACAGAAGAAAAAAGAACAATTTCAGAAGCATTTATTTATGCTTATACCAATTTTACACTTCAGTATGACTCAATAAATATTAATCATTAAGAATAAACAAGTTGTCATTGTAAATCGGAGGTAGAGAGAGAGAGAGAGAGTCATGTATGAGTAAGAGAGACTACCATACCCAGAGACCCTTGGAAAATCCTGTTCCTTATAATAAAGTGATTGGCTGTTTTCCATGGAAAACGTAGAGCCTATAAACCTGGCATTAGTTTTCCCAAAATATGGTACTACAGATTCTGAGTCATTCCAGTCCTTTAAAGTAATTTATATTGCTTATAACAGAAGAATTGACAGAAGTGTGAGATATTCTTCTACAAATTACGTATGTGTCTCTAAGAAATAAATCATGCTTGTTGTTTCTTAATATTTTTATTGGGAAGTAGACAAAGCCTAAGTATCATTAACCCAAATGAAAGGAGGGACAATTATATGTTCTTTCATTGGAAAGCAATCACCTCATGTTAATAATTCAGATATTAAATAATTGTAGGCTTCATATACAGGAGATATGAGCAGGAGATAGCTTTCCATGATCTTGCAGATAATTGGCTTGATATCTATTAACAATGTTGAACTTTATCTGATTTCTGGTTCTGAGAAAATGAGATGGTTAAGAAATCCCCCCATTCATTTGCATTTCAGGAAATGGCTAACCACAAAGGACCACATGGCTCCCCTTACTCCCTGCAAATTCCGAGATAACACCCACTTCCATTCTTCCACATAACTATCCTAAGATTCCTTGATGACTCCATTGTTTACCTGCCTTTATAAAGCCCTAGGGCTTCTTTTTATTTTCTTATAGATGTTCCTCACTAATGAACATCATGCCTATTGAAGTGGACTGAATAAAAGCGACTCCTAATTGTTCTCTGCATTCTGTTTATGACATACTAAACTTGTTTCTCTTAATTTACTATTAAGATGTAAGGCCAACAATTAGATGACTTCCTTCCTTCCTATGATCAGGTCTTGTGTGAAATAAGCCAATGAAAGGTAAGTTCCAACTTTTGATGTAACAAACTTGTAACATAGATGGATATTCAAGAAGGTAATACAAAAGGATTAAGTTCCAGACAGAAGAATTCCTTGTTTGTTCAGGTGATGCTCTGAAAGAGAACTCAGCCACTGACCTCCCCTCTCAGTACAAGCTAA
This sequence comes from Panthera uncia, assembly GCF_023721935.1. Lineage (NCBI taxonomy): Eukaryota > Metazoa > Chordata > Mammalia > Carnivora > Felidae > Panthera > Panthera uncia. Next base: position 60,291,429 of record NW_026057576.1, on the reverse strand, counting down.
AGAATCTACAAATCCATCCATGTGGGACCCGGAACAGTCAACTGAGGTTCCTAAAGGGTTCATTAATACCATATTAATTAATTACTTAATAATGATTTAGTAATTAATACCACATCAATACCACATTGATAAGAAAAAAGAAAAAAATCTGAATCTCCATATTGTTTTCCTTTAGGATTGGGATGAAAAAACAATAATAGCTTATTTCCTCCTTAAACATATGCTTATTTTTATCCATAATGCTTAAATATATAGGTATCTCTTTTTTATTTGAGTGTCAAGAATGAAGACTTGTAAATTCATTGGACCTTGAGAGTGTCTAGACAGGATTTTGGTAAGTATACTTTTAATTTGTCCAGCTAACCAAAACTTATAACAAAACATGTTATAAACAAAAAATAAATGTTGGTAAACAATTAGATCAAAATATTAATTTTTAACTTAATATTTAATTGTACCTGAATGCCTAGATGATAGGCCTAAATTAAGTAAATTAAATAGAAAAAAAGTTCTCAAAGTAAGAAAAAATATAGTAGATAGTAAGAAAAAACACAAAAGTTTAAAAGAACCTGAAAATTGTAAATCATCCTAATAGTAGAGATTATCTCATGTAATTGAATAAATTACACTTCTGAAAAGCCTAAAGCATGAAAATCAAAGAAAATAAAATTATTTCAAACAAAAAATTATTAAATGTCAAGAGCAATTCAAAAAGATGAATCCAGCCGTATATCTCTAAATAACTTGACTGTTGATTACCTGAAGCATTGTCTCTTTCTATTTCTTCAAAGCAGATAGAATAATTAAACCACTTAGAACTTTTGCTCTCTGGTATGCTTGATTTGTAAATTCGGAATTTTTGAAAAAGGAAAAGATGGATAAAGATACATTCATTTGCAAATTTACACATTTTCGAAGGATATCTATTGATTTAATTGGTAATATTCCACTTTAAAACATTCAAACAGCATTCTTTCGCTCCCATTAGAGAACAAAATGCATTGACAGAAACATCATAGCCTCTAGGAATCTTGGGAGTACACTGACTTGTTAATGAAGCAGTCAATCTCCAACTGCCTAGACAATGTAGTATTTAAGAAGGAAGGAGTTCTGAGGTGCCTGGGTGGCTCGGTTGGTTAAACCTCTGGCTCTCCATTTTAGCTCAGGTCATGATCTCATGGATTCCCTCACGGGCTCGTGAGTTGGAGCCCCACATCGAGCTCTGAGATGACAGTGCAGAGTCTGCTTTCTGCTCCTCCACCCCCCAAAACAAAGAAATAAAACTTAAAAACAGACACACACACACACACAATAAAGGAGTTCTGTTGCATTTTGCAGTATGGGTTCCTAGGATTGCCATGAGTATGAAGCTGTGCTCATAAACAAATAAGCACTGCATGTATGTGTGGCTTATAGAAGCAACCTCATTAAATATCAGTCACACCTGTTTACACAGTTCTTCAAACAGAACCCGTCAGCATCTGGAGAGAAAAGATGTCATACAGTATTGTTGAAACAGTGACTGTTACTTAAGAACTGCTTATTCTAAGACAGATTTTGACTCCCACAGGATAATGTGCCTCTTCCCTAGCTAATTGCCGCAAACCAACTTACCACCCTTCTCTATGAGAACATGGGCATTGTGTTTCGGGCAGCACTGCTTAGGAAGTCTCCCTGTACCTAATGAAGCAAGCTAGACCTCCCTGTGCATGAAGGCACGTCAGGGGAAGTAACAAGTCTCCGGGAAAATTCAAGGGAGGTCAGCAGTTGTCAAAGTAAAACTTGCAGTAGACGAAGTTAAACAGGCAAAGAAGACTAATCAAGACAGTACAGGAAAGAGTATGAAATGAAGTCCTTAAAACAGAGGGCTGGAGAGTTTATTAATAGCAGAAGTGGTGGTAGTGATGGAGTCAAAGTCCACCATAGGCCAGTCATAGGCCTCTGTTCGCTAATTGGCTTTACCTGAAGGAGAAATGAACTCTTCCATCTTTATGACCAGAGGTAGTTTTACAACTTGGAGCGAGGTACCCACTGAAGATAAGCTCCTCATTTCCTACAGAAACTGGGAGATAGGGATCTTATAAAATGGTCTTCCCACAAAATTGTGATACCTTTTTTTTTGGTCTTTACTATTTCACCACATGAATCACAGGTTACTCCTTTTACCTGTGTACAAAATCTTCCCTGCTTCTCTTAGAACTTTTTCCCACATTTTTATAACTGTTTCTTATAATGTCAGTGCTATGGTCTGAGCACTGAAGTGTTTACATCCTCCTAAAACTCATATTTTGAAATCCTAACCCTCAAAAGTGATGGTATTAGTAGTGAGGCCCTTGAGAGGAGATTGGATCATGAGGGTGGAGTCCAAATGAATGGGATTAATATCCTTATAAAAGAGAACCCATAGCTCTCTACTGCCTTCCACCAGGTAAGGATACAAAAAGAAGTCTATGACCCAGAAGAGGACCCTCACCTGACCATGCAAATGCCATGATTTCACACTCCAGTCCCTAGAACTGTGAGAAATAAATTTGTTGTTTATAATTCACTCGTCTGTAGTATTTTGTTTTAGCAGTGCAAAGAGACTAAGACAGTTGGTAGTGATATACAACATATTCCCTGAACTCTGACCCAACTATGATTCCATTCTCACTAATATGATATAAAAACCTGCAGCTTACAAGGGAGCTGGGAAGAAAATACTGCAGAAGTGTGGGAGTTTAGAATACAGCTTGGAACTTAAACTCTACATAGTAATAGCTATTTAAGAATTGCTTTAATAAACCAATTTTGTGCTATCTTTATCTACATAGGAAGATCCATTAATCTGTAACTGGGACAGGATATATCTCTCCTACCACAGCAGGAAGTATATTGAACTGGGTGAGGAGATACAGGGATTTGAAGATGTACTATATCTTAAATATTACCACATATATACTTTGTTTTGATACTGAGTTTACTTTGATACTACTTGCTTTAATATTAATTTAGCAAACCAAAAGAAAAGCACTCTATCACATATATATTTTGTTCTCAAGCCATGCACACACACACTCACAAAGGCACATACACATACAGAGAACTTATACTGAATATTTCATATGTGCATAATCTGTGTTTTAATCTACTATAATTTTCCTTTTTTATTGAATTCTTACATCAAAATAAGCACAATTAGAGTGTAAATTCTTTGAGTTTTCACAAAAGCAGCGCCTTTTAACCTATACTTCTTCCAAGATAATTTGTTTTTTTTCATCACCCAGAAAGTTCCCTCAAGCCCTTTCTCTGTCAATCACTACACTCCTAGAGAGGCAACTTCTATGCAAGTTTCTATCACCATGGATTAGTTTTGCTTGCTTCAGAAATTTATGTAAATAAAATCATACAGCTTGTGCTTTTCTTGTTTATTTATTTTAAGAGAGAGAGAGAGAGAGAGAGAGGCAAATAGAGAGGAATGAGAGAGTGAGGGAGAAAGACTCCCAGCCAGGCTCCAGCCAGCACGGAGTCTGATGTGGGGCTCAAACTCATGAGCCGTGAGATCATGACCTGAGCCAAAACCAATAGTAAGACACTTACCCGAATGAGCCACCCAGGCATCCCTAGCTTGTGTTTTTATGGGTCTGGCTTTTTACCCTCAATATAATGTTTTTGAGTTTTAACAATGCCATTCTATTTGTTAGTAGTTTGTATGAATATATTCCAATTTGTTTGTCTATTCTCTTGTTTGTGGTAATTTGGGTTGTCTCTGGTTTTTAATTAATGTAAAGGAAATTGTTATGAATATTTTCATGAGTTTGTGAGTAAAACTTGTACTTCCCTCTTCCTTTGGATTTGTATCTGTGAATAGAATGGTTTAGTTGTAGAGCAGGCTTATGTTTATAGGAAATCATATATGGTTTTCAGCAGTGGTTGTGCTATCGTACAAATCTGCCAACACTGTGTAAATTCCTGTTTCACATCCTTACCAATATTTGATGTGTTTAGTATTTTTAAGTTCAGGCATTCTATTGAGTAGTATTGGGTTTTGAGTTTACATTTCCCCAATAACTAATGATTTTGAGATATTTTTCATGTGTTTATAATACATATTAATGTGTCCTTTTCAAATTATCTATTCAAATTCTTTGTTCCTTTTCATTTAGCTGTTTTCCTTCTCCTTGTTATTGACTTGTAGGAAAGCTCACTATATATTCTGTGTAAAAATCTTGTCAGAAACTTATATTACACTTATGCTCTGCCACTATGGCTGGCCCATTCATTTTTCTAAGCATCTACTGACAAACAGAAATTCTTAATTTTGATTAAGTTCAATTTTTTTACTGGTTAGTACTTTTATTTATGTTTATTATATTATTAGGTAAATTTCAATATTTTCCCTATATATATAGACAGCTGGAGAAAAGACAATTTTTGTAATTTAAAGCCAGTATGTTATTTACATGTAGAAGAAAAGCATGGATCAATAAAATAGAATAGAGACCAGAGGTAGAATCTCACAGATATGACCAATTATGACTTTGAGCAAACATGCCAAAGTGCTAAAATGGAGAAATAATAGTCTTTTTATTGAAATGTTTCTAGAACAATTGAACATTTTTTTTTTTAAATGTACTTCAGACCTTACCTTGCTCCACATGCAAAATCAGTTTGAATATGATCACATGTTGATTTGGTATAAAATTCAAGGAATAAACAACAACAAAAGTCTCTATGATCTTCGTGTAGGCAAACTCTCAGTTTGTTCTCAGTATTTAAGAGTCTCCTATGGTTTGCCTCCTTCCCTCCCTGTAACTTTTTTTCCCCTCCTTCCCCCACCTCCCTGCCCCGGTCTTCTGTTAAGTTTCTCAGGATCCAAATATGAGTGAAAACATATGGTATCTGTCTTATTCTGCCTGGCTTATTTCACTTAGCAACACTCTCCACTTCCATCCACGTTGCTACAAATGGCCAGATTTCATTCTTTCTCATTGCCAAGTAGTATTCCATTGTATATATAAAGCACATCTTCTTTATCCATTTGTCACTTGATGGACGTTTAGTCTCTTTCCATAATTTGGCTGTGGTTGAAAGTGCTGCTATAAACATTGGGGTATAAGTGCCCCTATGCATCAGCACTCCTGTATCCCTTGGGTAGATTCCTAGCAATGCTATTGCTGGGTCATAGAATAGATCTATTTTTAATTTTTTGAGGAACCTCCACACTGTTTTCAGAGTGGCTGCACTAGTTTGCATTCCCAACCGACAGTGCAAGAGGGTTCCCATTTCTCCACATCCTCTCCAGCATCAATAGTCTCCTGATTTGTTCATGTTAGCCACTCTGACCAGCATGAAGTAGTATCTCAGTGTGGTTTTGATTTGTATTTCCCTGATGAGGAGTGACATTGAGCATTTTTTCATGTGCCTGTTGGCCATCTGGATGTCTTCTTTAGAGAAGTGTCTATTCATGTTTTCTGCCCATTTCTTCACTGGATTATTTGTTTTTCGGGTGTGGAGTTTGGTGAGTTCTTTATAGACTTTGGATACTAGCCCTTTATCCGATATGTCATTTGCAAATATCTTTTCCCATTCCGTCGGTTACCTTTTAGTTTTGTTGTTGATTGTTTTTAGTTTTGTTGTTGATTGTTTCCTTTGCAGTGCAGAAGCTTTTTATCTTCATGAGGCCCCAATAGTTCATTTTTGCTTTTAATTCCCTTGCCTTTGGAGATGTGTTGAGCAAGAAATTGCTGTGGCTGAGGTCAGAGAGGTTTTTTCCTGCTTTCTCCTCTAGGGTTTTGATGGTTTCCTGTCTCACAATCAGATCCTTCATGCGTTTTGAGTTTATTTTTGTGAATGGTGTGAGAAAGTGGTCTAGTTTCATTCTTCTGCATGTTGCTGTCCAGTTCTCCCAGCACCATTTGTTAAAGAGACTGTCTTTTTTCCATTGGATATTCTTTCCTGCTTTGTCAAAGATTAGTTGGCCATACTTTGTAGGTCCAATTCTGGGGTTTCTATTCTATTCCATTGGTCTATGTGTCTGTTTTTGTGCCAATATCATGCTGTCTTGATGATAACATCTTTGTAGTAGAGGCTAAAGTCTGGGATTGCGATGCCTCCCGCTTTGGTTTTCTTCTTCAAAATTACTTTGGCTATTCGGGGTCTTTGTGGTTCCATACAAATTGTAAGATTGCTTGTTCTAGCTTTGAGAAGAATGCTGGTGCAATTTTGATTGGGATTGCATTGAATGTGTAGATATCTTTGGGTAGTTTTGACATTTTAACAATATTTATTCTTCCAATCCATGAGCGTGGAATATTTTTCCATTTTTTGTATCTTCTTCAATTTCCTTCATATGCTTTCTATAGTTTTCAGCATACAGATCTTTTACATCTTTGGTTAGGTTTGTTCCTAGGTATTTTATGATTCTTGGTGCAGTTGTGAATGGGATCAGTCTCTTTATTTGTCTTTCTGTTGCTTCATTATTAGTGTATAAAAATGCAACTCATTTCTGTAAATTAATTTTGTACCCTGACACTTTGCTGAATTTATGTATCAGTTCTAGAAGACTTTTGGTGGAGTCCATTGGGTTTTCCATGTATAGTATCATGTCATCTGCAAACAGTGAAAGCTTGACTTCATCTTTGCCCATTTTGATGCCTTTGATTTCCTTTTGTTGTCTGATTGCTGATGCTAGCACTTCCAACACTATGTTAAACAACAGCAGTGAGAGTGGACATCCCTGTCATGTTCCTGATTTCAGGGGGAAAGCTGTCAGTTTTTCCCCATTGAGGATGATATTAGCTGTGGGCTTTTCATAAATGGCTTGTATGATGTTTAAGTATGGTCCTTCTTTCTCGACTTTCTCGAGGGTTTTTATTAAGAAAGGATGCTGAATTTTGTCAAATGTTTTTTTCTGCATCGATTGACAGGATCATATGGTTCTTATCTTTTCTTTTATTAATGTGATGTATCACATTGATCGATTTGCAAATATTGAACCAGCCCTGCAGCCCAGGAATGAATCCCGCTTGATCATGGTGACTAATTCTTTTTATATGCTGTTGAATTCTATTTGCTAGTATCTTGTTGAGAATGTTTGCGTCCATATTTATCAGGGATATTGGCCTGTAGTTCTCTTTTCTTGCTGGGTCTCTGTCTGGTTTGGGAATCAAAGTAATGCTGCCTTCATAGAATGAGTCTGGAAGTTTTCCTTCATTTTCTATTTTTTGGAATAGCTTGAGAAGGATAGGTATGATCTCTGCTTTAAATGTCTGGTAGAATTCCCTTGGGAAGCCATCTGGTCCTGGACTCTTATTTGTTTGGAGATTTTTGATAACTGATTCAATTTCTTCACTGGTTATGGGTCTATTCAAATTTTCTATTTCTTCTCGTTTGAGTTTTGGAAGTGTGTGGGTGTTTAGGAATTTGTCCATTTCTTCCAGGTTGTCCAGTTTGTTGGCATATAATTTTTCATAGTATTCCCTGATAATTGCTTGTAAGGCAAAGTTGTTTTTAATAAGATTCAAAAAGGAGAAGCACTAAAAAAAATTGATAAACAACTTAATCAAAATTGAAAACTCTGATTTTTAATAGAAAGTGTCAATAAAATGAAGAGATAGTCTATACCCTGGGAGAAAAATAATTGCAGTACACAAATCTGATAAAGTACTTGTATCCAGAACATATACAGAACTCTTATAATCCAATGATAAGACAAACAGCCAAATAATGGGAAAAACACTTGAACAGTAACCAAATGAGAGATATAGGTCCAAGCAAGCACATGAATAGAAGCCCAATATTATTATTTAAGGGCCGCCACTTGGGCAGTTTTTTAGAGGCAGACCTACACTTACCATGTCCAGAAATCTCACTTTTAGATACTTACTCAAGAGAAATGAGGCATATGTTTACACAAAGAGTGTACTTGAATATTTATAGCAACTTTACTCACAATTTATAAAAAATGAAAAATATACAAATGTCCATCTACTAGTGAGTGAGAAACACACTGCAGCATTTTCACACAATGGAATAAATAGCAACATAAAGGAATGAACCCCTGATACTAAAACAAAGATGAATCTCAAAAGAATTATGTTGAGTGAAGTAAACCACTTACCTGTTCTACATGCTATATGATTCTATTTGTGAAACTTGTGGGAAAGATAAAAGCATAGGGGTGTAAATCATATAATTTCTTGTCAGGGCTCAATACCAGGAGAGGAGATTCACCAAGAGGTGGCATGAAGAGACTTTCTAGGGTGATGGCTGTGGTAGTGTTTGCATGAACACATTCAATTATATAAAATGTACATTGAAAATGATGAATTTTACTGTACATAAATTATACCTCAATGAACCTGACTTTTAATAATCAATTGATTTTGTGAGTTGTATTTTTAGACTTTTTTTTTTAGTAACGTTGAACTATTTTTCTTCCTTATGCCAATATACTTTTTTGAATGCTATGCCTTGACATTAAATTTTGAAAATTGATACTGTAAACCCACCAAAATTGTTCTGTCTTCAAGACTGTGTTAGCTATACTAGGTCTTTGGATTTTCTACATAAAGTTTTGAATCACTTACCAATTCTTTGAAAAAAAAAAAAACAACTGGGATTTTGATTGGAATTTTGTTGAATTTAGAGATTGAATTAGGGAGAACTGATGTCTTTAACACACTGAATCTCCCTAACCATAGTTTACTTTTCCTTAGTAGATTCCTTAGAATTTTCCATGTATATAATCAAGTCATTTGTGAATATAAGGTTTTATTTTTTCCTCTGTGACTTTTATATAATTTTCTTGATTTACTGCATTTACTCTGGCCTCCATAAAATATAGACTATAGTTAATGGTAAAAGATAGCCTTTATATGCTTAACATTAAGGGAAATGTGTTCATTCTATCACTATTAAATGTGATAGGTGGCCTCATTTTTCCATAAATTCTTTTCTTCTGTGGGGGAGGAGGAGTTGAAAGTCTTTTTATTTAAAAAATAAATCCAGTTTCATTGAGAAAGAATTGACATATACTACTGTGTCAATTTGATGATGATTTTATTTATATATATTGTGAAATGATTACCACAATAGGTTTAGCTAACATTCATTTTCTTGTATGGTTACTGTAAAAAGAAAAGAAAGAAAAAAAAAAAGAGGAAAACTTCGTTTTTTTTTCTTTTTTGCCTCGTGATGATAATTCATAGGATTTACTCTCTTAACAACTTTCCTATATATCATACAGCAGTGCTAGCTACAGTCATCATGTAGTACATTATGTTCCTAGTGCTTATTTATTTTATAACTGGAATTTTGTGCCTTCTGACCCCCTAACTCTAATTCCCCCTCCTCCTACCCTTTGCCTGAGGTAATTATCAGTCTGACCTCTTATTCTGAGTTTGGGGTGTGTGTGTGTGTGTGTGTGTGTGTGTTGTTGATGTTGTTGTTGCTTGATTACACAGGTGAGATCCTATAGTATTTGTCTTTCTCTATCTGACTTATTTTTACTTAGCATAATGCCTTCAAAGTCCATCCATGCTGTTGTCGATGGTATGATTTCCTCATTTTTTATGGCTAGATAATATTTCATGGTGTATCTATGCCACAACTTCTTTATCCATTCATCCACTAATGGACACTCAAGTTGTTTCCATGCCTTGGCTATTAATACTGCTATGAACATGGGGTGAAGGTATCTTTTTGAGTTAGTGTTTTTGTTTCCTTTGGATATATTCTCTGAAGTGGAATTTCCTTTATCAGAATGGAAATTTTTTTTTCTATTCCAATTTGCTAATTTTTTAAATTTCTCTTTTAATCAAAGGCATTTGTATCCATTGTAATGATTAGATTATTTTTATGCTTTACTCGGTTAATGTAATGAATTACATTGTTTTTAATGATTAAATTAACCTTTAGTTTCCCAGATAAAAACTACTTGTTCAAGATATTATGATTATGAATATGATTTACTAAATTTAATTTGCCAGTTTTTTTCTGAGCACTTTCTTGTATCTATATCTATGAAAACTATTCATCTATAATATTTACTTCTAATTTCCCTGTCTAATTTAGAAGCAGGCTGGTACAGTTCTTAAAAATTTTTGGTAATTCTTTCAAGGAATTGGGTATTTCATTAAATTGTCAATTTCTATAAAGATGTTGCTCCTTATTTTTAAATTGTTAAGTTCTAAAGTAATATCTCATGTTTCATTCACAAAAACAAGTATTTCCTTCTCTCTCTTCCTTTTTCTCTCCTTCCCTTTCTTTTCTTTCTCTCCTTCCTTTTCTTTTCTTTTGTTTCTTTTCCTTTTCTTTCTTATGCTACTGATACTTTTTTCCCTTCATAATATTAACATGTAATACATATATTTCTTGAAAGGGCACAGCTACTTTACACCATGTATTTGTGATTTGCTTTCTTTTCTAGTCTGACAATCCCTGACTTCTAACTGAGGCCTCTTTACCATTTACATTAATTTAATATTTGTAATATTTGGGTTTTGTTGATCATCTAGCTTTTTGCTTTCTAGAAATTTCTGCAATTGCTTTTTTGTTTTGTTTTACACATTTCTTGACTTTATAATAAAAATAATTGAGTGTTTCTTCATTAATCTATTTTATTTCTTTAATTGGATTTTAGTGATATACTTTTGTAATTCAATGATTAATTTTACTTTATATTTACCATTTTTGCTTTTTTCATTATTTCATGCATCTACTTGTTTTTATCCAGCATTATTTTCCTTTGATTTGAAGAAGTATCTTTCACCTTTATCCCTTTAGCTTTTATTTATAGGAAATTTTGTATATTTGCTGTCCATTTTTAAAATGATTTTACTCACTGTATACTTCTAGGTTACAGAGTTCAGTTTCCATTTTTATTTTCCCTCACTAATAAATTACCCTTTTTTTCTGTTGTTTTTCTAGTTTGCATTCATGAGAAGTCTGCAGTTATTCTTTTTAGATGACCAGTATATATCTTTTTCCTCTGGCTATTTTTATGATTTTATTTTCTCTCTCTTTTCATCAACTTACTGATGCTATTCCTAGATGTGGTTGCCTTTTTGCTTTTTTTTTTATTGTTTTTTTTTTCTCTTTCTCTTTTCGTGCCTTTTTTTTAGCATCTTGGTTCTGTTACTTGATATTTTAATCAAAATTGTAGTCACTATTTATCCTTACTAATTCTCTTCCACTCTCAATCTTACCTCCTTTTGGAGTTTTAGTTAAATATGTATTATACTGTTTAGTATAGGCAAACACTTCACTAAAGACTCTGTGCATTTATTTTTCTTTTATTCGTGTTTAAGTTTAGTTTCTATTTAATTTAATTGTTCTTATATCCATTGATCTTTGTTCTTCAATGTCTGAACTTCTAATAAAGAAGACGGTGAACTTCTTTTCCAATATTCTATTTCTAATTTCTAGAATTTTAATTTGATGGTTTTTTTTCTGTTGAAATCTCTCTTTTTACTCATTATGTTCATTTGCTTTATGTTTTGAGCATATTTATAATTAATTATAAAGTCCTTGCTTGACAGTTATAACATCTGGTTTATCTTTGAGTTTATTGCTATTGAATTATTTTTCTCATACTTATGTTTCACATTTTCATAATTTTTACAAACCTGGTAATTCTTCAGGTGTTAGGTATTGTGCATACAATGTTATTGAGTCTATTTGCTCATATCTTTTTTTAAATAGTGTTGAACTTTGTTGTGTTGGGTAGTTATTTATTGATCGATGAGCTTGATCTTATTGAGGTTTGGCTTTGTCAGGTCACACCTTATGTAACTGTCACTCTGTTTCTGGTTTGAGCCTCAATTCTCTGAGGTCTTTTCTAAATATTCAGCAAGCTCTCTCCAGTGTGGCTGTTTGGACCTACAGTATCCTCCAGGACTGAGATTTCTGTATCATTGTTGATGAAATCGTGAGGTTCCCTTGTTTTTTGACCCCAGCTCACAGAATCTTATCACATTCATGTAGGGCTTATCATTTAATCAGAATTGCAAGGAAACCTCTCTCCAGCTTTCTGGAACTGCTTATGTATATAGAGCTTTCTTCAGAAACCAGCCTAAATTCCAGCCACATCCACAGACAACCCTCTGATCTGTATTTCTTCCATCCATTAGAAACACTGCTTTTTGTTTGGGCTCAATCTTTTTTTTGCTATGCTATGGATATTTCTCTCATTTAGAATATTGCAATGAATATGAAGTTTGCCTTATTTTTGTTGTTGTTGTTACATAAAAAATCACATCTCCATGTTCAATACCTTAAAACATTAGTTCATTTATATTTTGCTGTTCTTTAATTATTTATGTTAGTAGGCTAAATTGGAAATACGTAGTCATGACCAAAACTCAGTATGTTATTTTTTATTTAATCTTCATATTGCATCACCTTTGTATAACAGCTTAAGAAAGATTAAGAAAGAAGTTATGTGAGACTAGATTAGTAAATACACCAGTCTGATTCCCAAACACAAAAGCCCAGCTTTTTGTGAAGTTGATTTTAGTTTACTTTTTTTTTAAACTGTAGTTATGATTTGGAAACTGTTCTCATTTTTTTTTCCCAAAGATTCCTCTTACAATGAATGGGGTAATATGTTCAGATTCAGCATAAAAGGGGCTACTTAAAGTGCAGTATGTTATTATGGTAATTATTTTCATAACTTTCTTTCTCTGAATCAAGAACTAAATAAAGGTCCCCCATAAACATAGGCTTGTGTTGTGTTTACTTGCTTATGTGTCTGGTCTTGCTGTGGGATTATCCCTTAATTACAAGTTTAGCCTTGGCAGCCAAGATGAATATGAAATCATGTTAAACTCCAATCTGCCATTTCCCTTGTTCTTCTGCCAGTTAGGGTAGTTCTAATTGGGAAATAAATTTAAAATGCCTTCATGCGGATACCTTGTTGGAATAATTGCTATAAATGCAAAATTTACAAAAAGATATGTGATGCCAAGCAGCTAAAAGAAAATTAAGTAATTCATGTTATGAGACTTCAGAATTAGAAATGAGATGGCTTTTTTTTTTACAGCATTCATTATACTTTGGTCAAAACAGTACATGGATGGCAGTGGGAATTTGACAATTACCAATATTTTGAATACTGATCAAAGGTACATAGTACATGAACCCATCCTTGAACATACACAAAAGTTGATGATAATTTTTCTAATGTTAAGTACAAAAATATCTGATATCTGCACTTCATGAAGTTTCAGTGTAAGTCTATACTTTCTATTAACTCATTTCCCAGAAGAATTAGATACATCTTAGCATGACACTGAAGATGCTGATGCTGTCTATAATAGTCATTAAATAGTTCACTTGATTAGTTGAAATTTAATTTGCACATAATGAAGCTGTAAGCATGAAAATAGAAGTACTAATTTAATGTTGTACATAATTCTATTATTAAAATAATAAAATGATTTTGCACAGAAACTTCTAATCAAAATATTTACCTCTTCTTTGACCTTGGATGGATGGTACTTGTATTTCATAAAGGTGTTCCTCAAGGAAACCAAGAGGGAAATATACAAATAGTAACTCCAGATTTTGTCCTATGCATCTCCACTAAACAGCCTCACTTAAGACCTACCTTTTGGCTTCCTGAATAGTTAGATTGCATAATGGTGTTCAGTGTTTAAAAAGTTAAAGAAAATGATAAAAAATTGAATTTAAAATTTTCTCTTACTATGCCTGTGATCAATGAAGTCCAGGAATATTAAATCCCTTGCCCCAGCTCACATATTGAGTCCATGTGGATCTCCTTGCCTACTAATTTGGCATGCTTTTCACGAAAATACATTACTTCATTTGCACATACAGTTGTCAGGTGTATTTCTCTTATTTTTGTAAGTGATTCCATTAATCCCCAATGATTGACTGTGTATTGTTAGGGATCTCTAGATTGACTTTCTACCTTTGAAACTTATTAGTTCAGAGAAGCAATATGGTTGACTGATTTTTTCCTACTAAATTTATTTGATGATTTATTGAATGATTCATACTGGTTCTGATTTCTGTATAAGTTTTCTGTTTAACCATTCACATACTCATTTTGGGGGTATGGAAACAAAAATACTGAGATGTAAGTTTATATGGATATGTTTGAATAATTATTCATAGTATTGAGTTATTCAAGTTTTCTAATTTTAAGTTTAATTTTCAACTATTCTGCATCATTTTTTGTTTTATAATTTTATTTACTTATTTATTTGAATCTTGGATTTTAATCATATCAATATCAATGCAGTCTGAATCATGTTTACCAAAGCAAGTTTACTGTTGAAGATATAGTTTCAAGCAGCTTCTCTAGACATTGGTGGCCCTTTGGAAAATTTGGAAATACCTTCTGGTGATCCTCAGGCTGCTGACCTCACATTGATTTCCTTCTGACTGATGAAATTCTTTGTCTCGCGCTGCATCTCTGGCAAGCCCAGTTTTCAATGTTTCCATCCTGGGTTCTGGAGGTATTAGCAGGTTCTTTTCCACACAATACAAATAATAGTTCAACAAGAAGTTGGTCCTTGTTCCTCTTTGCCTGCCCACTCCTCCAAGCTGTCGTCCCCCAGTGTTTTCTATAGTCGTGGCCAGGTAAGCAAGCCTCTTTCTTTATAGCCATCTGACAGTTTTGAGTTATTCTCTTAAGGTTTTCTCCCTGGATTAAGGAAAGGAGTCTGTTACATTCTTTCTCTATTTTTAGGAAAGATGAGTGGAAAGGTTGGCTTTATCTATTCAAAAACACACCTGCCCCTCCAAAAAGGCTGAGCTCTTCTCATAGTGGTAAGGTGGAGATGCTTTGTTTTTCAGGTTCTGTTAAAATGGCACTCCTCTGCACCTATAGGGTGCTGGTTGCCCTCAACATATGGTGGGTCTCTGAACTTGATTGTGGGACATATGCCCTATGGTTTTAGCTGTGGTCCTTGATCATCAATTCAGGAAAAGTAAGGAAAAAGTTCTTTAGCACTTAATGTCACCTAGTTTGTACCTGTGTTTTTATTCTCCTCTTCTTCGCCTTTTAGTATTTTATAATTCTAATGGAGTCTCCACACTCAAAGATGCTTCATATATTTCAGTTACTTTTTCCCTTCACTAAATGTACAAAGTATTTATTTTCAATGCCCATTACTCCTTTGGATTTTTCAGAATAATAAAATGATTACTCTACATTTGCAAAAAAAAAAAGTAATTACCAAGAGAGTATGCAATTGTGAAGTATAGGTTAAATTTAATATATTTTAAGTAGATTAGAAGCAATATATGGGTTGAACTCTCAAACTTAACTATGGAAACTCAACTCCTACATGAGTCCCAAGTCAATTACATGTATTTTTTTTCCATAATAAAAGAAAAATCAATCTAAAGCTTTTTCTATGTAAAAATAGAGGCAACTTGTAAGGGAAAGGTCAAATATAATACAAAGCCAGTTTTTTAAAAACTCATTGAAATAAATACTTCAAAATATCAACATAAAATGTAAATACAATCCAGGTTTACTTTATTTTGTCAAACAAATTACTTTAAAAAATGCATTTAGAATATTTGACCCTTGTTTCAAGTATTCTTAGATAGACATAAGGCAGATTTCCTTTAAAAAAGGGCAGACATGTTTCATTTTTGTTCATTTCACTATTGTATGTGTATGTTCCAAATTTATTCTACATCTTGAAATATGAAAGAATAACTTTAAACCATAATATTTGAAAATACTTTATGTTTTGGAAAATTGATAGCAGTATATTTTTCTGAATTCATTTCCCACATGATTCTCACATAAGATGTTTGACTTATGGATTTGTATTTGACATATATGAGCAGGAATATCACAAAATAATACTAAGTGCTATGACTTAATGGGAGAAGTCGGCAAACTAAAGCCCTCAGACCAAACCTGGCCCTCAGTTGTTTTTGTAAGTATTTATCGGGACACAGCCAGACCTATTCACTACATATTGTTTATGACCTCTTTCATGTTACAATAGCTGAGGTGTGTCGTTGTGACAGAGACTATAGGTTTACAAAGCCTAACATTTTACTGTATGTTCCTTTATGGGAAAAAAATCCTGTCCTCTGCTCTTTGAGAATATTGTAATTATCCCTACTTTACACAACAGATAACTGAATCTCAGAGAATTAAACATATGGTCTAGAACACAAAGCTGGTCAATTACAAAATGTGTTTACTGTCCAAATGAGTTTGACTTTAAGAGATACAAGGGGTTAGCTACTAAGGAAAGGACATGGGTATTCCAAAGAGTGCAACATAATATTTGGTGGAAATATTTGAAGAACACTAAGAAGGATGAAAGTCCTTTTTTGGAGGTAGGAGGGTGATATGTCTTATAAATGGGAAGGCCTAGGATATGGGGCTAGTGCAGAAGGTAGGAGCAGATTATAAATAAAAGGCTCTGTGACTAAGATAATGTATTTGATCTAGATGCTTTAAATAGATGAGCAACACAGTAATCTTTGTATTTAAGGGTTTCAGTCTGGTAATATTATGGGACATGAAGTGAAGTCAGGCCATTTTAGGAGCAGTGTGGTTACCAAAGGGATATTAGGAAGAAGTGATTAGAGCATTATACATTGATGGTTGTATTAAGAAAGATTATGGGATTCTGTGCATGAATGAACTGGAGTAACTATGAGAAGTGTAGAATGACCACAGGCATCAGGCTTAAATGGTAAGTTGGATGACTGTGCCTCATGCTGTGATAGAATTTGCAATTTGAAGATAACACAAGAGGAGTTCCAGTTCGGAGTGGGAGGAGAGGGTTAATTCTCTTTTGGAAAAGTTGGGTTTAATGGTCCATTCTATTTATTTATTTATTTATTTATTTATTTTGAGAGAGAGAGAGAGAGAGAGAGAGAGAGAACAAGAGTGAGGTGGGTGGCAGAGGGAGAAGGAGAGAGAGAATCCAAGCAGGCTCCACATCCAGCATGGAGCTCCATGCAAGGCTTGATGAGGGGCTTGATCCCATGACCCTGGGATCATGATCTGAGCCAAAATCAAGAGTCAGGTGCTTAACCAACTGAGCCACCCAGATATCCCTTTCCATTAATTTTTAAGTTACTTTGTAGCTACTTGGTAAGAAGTTAGCTATGCACATCTGAGGTTTCCCTGAATGTTTTTAACTGAGCATATAGACTGTAGTCATCCAGTGATGTCACATTTAAAGCAAGACTAATACAGAGCCAGGTCACTTTGGTAAGGAATATTGGATGACCTCCATTTTGACAGATCAGGTGCATGTTCGAGTGTGAAGCTTTTAATTTCTGTGTGTGTGTGTGTGATTTAATTTATTAATGTCCTGATATGAATGTATAATTTGTTGTTGCTGGCATTCTTAAACCAAGAGTTAAAATAGCCTTAACTACCTTACTTCATGTTTTTGTAACTTCATGTAAATATTTAACGCAATTTTAAGCAGTCTTAACTATTACATGGAGGGGTAATAGATTATATAGGCTAGGAAGGGCAGATTGGTGGAAGAGGTATTCTGTCCAATAAGGGGCAAATAAAAGTGAAAGAGTCCATGATGATTATCAGAATGGAGAAGCTAGAAAACTATGAAGAAAATTAGTATATGGGGAGGTTATGATAAGAAGGGAACAGAGTATTTCAAAGGGAAGAATATAGTAAAAAATAGCAAGTGTACGAGGCCCAGTTTTTATAAATGTTTAGTTACAAGTCTTTTTTCCAATTCCCTAGATCACAATTACTTGGTGAAGGATTCATGCCTTATTAGTTTTTTATCTCAAGGAAAGCCCACACACAATAGGTGTTTATTTATTTATTTATTTTTTAACATTTATTTATTTTTGAGACAGAGACAGAGCATGAACGGGGGAGGGTCAGAGAGAGAGGGAGACACAGAATCGGAAACAGGCTCCAGGCTCTGAGCCATCAGCCCAGAGCCTGACGCGGGGCTCGAACTCACAGACCGCGAGATCGTGACCTGGCTGAAGTCGGACGCTTAACCGACTGCGCCACCCAGGCGCCCCCACAATAGGTGTTTAATGGCTTTTTCATCACATTAAAACCTGATAGAAATGATTAACATTTGCCACACAACTCTGCCATCAATTTTCTTCTTTGTCATTACCAAACCTAATAAATTAACTACTTTAAAATAAAAAATATGCCTTGGATATTCTTGGATCTTAGTGCAAATAGACCTTCTGTTCATAGTAGATGTTTCCTCAAATGCATTGAGTAAACAAATCTACCTCAGACAAGTTATCATCTGAATTTCTTAATTTTGCTGTCAAAATGGTAAATGGGTAGAAAAGAAAACTTGATTGTCTGAAAAGAGAAGTTTTCAAATCACCTATATAAATCAAATTTAGAAAATTAGAAAAAAAGCCCTAATCTCATTTCTATATAAACACTACATATGAAATGTGAATGGATATTGATATTCTAAATAATACTGATTACAGAAGTAATATTTTATACATTCATTAATATTGTATCTCACACATTGAAAGAATACTACTAATGGGACTTACTTATAAAACAACTTTATTTTATCTCCCACTATGCTTTTAAGTTTATTCAAGAGAAGAGATATTCTTCCTGCCATGGGATGACATTTTTGGTCACACTCAGGCAGTATAAGAGTATTTCAGGTGAGTATTAAGAACATCCAACTCATCTAATAAGTAAGATTTACCTTCCAAATTCAAGCTCTTCCCTGTCTCCCTGTCCTGGCCTATTATTGTCCAGAAGTCTGCACTAAGAGACCATACATGTGTGTTCTTACCTCTCCTCAGAACAGGGTGAGTTGATTTGAAATGGGCAAAGGCGAGGAGGATCATAGTTGAAGAGGGCAGCATAGTTGTATCATTGGAAACTAGCACGGTTCTATGCACTTTTCTTTTTTCTTTTGAGTTGTATCACAGCTTCTTCAGAGTTTGGCTCCTGTGTCACTAAGAATCCCTCACTTACACTTGTAAGCCCTTACATGCAGGCCAACACAACTCTCTTCTGGCTGATCGTTTAATGGTTTTCAATCACTGAGAGTCCTGTGAGTTCCTGATTGTCTCTCAGGTTAGGTCTCTTCATTTCTTAAGATCAGTATCAACAAGAAGACACATTGTCCCTCTCTTGTGGATGGCCACAGGATGCATCCTCTGCTCTGCAAGGCCACTTTTTTTTCAACAGCTAACCAACTCACCCTTCATCTTTTAATTTCCCAGCTTGGAGTCAGAAACTTTTTCTATGTTTGACCTGTGTGTCATCACAGAAATCAGTAATCGGTTGCCAACTTGATAATTTAGAAATTTTCAGTATAGTTTACCACCTCATTTTGGAATAAGATTTCCATTGCACTTTAATATATTAGTGAAAGTCCCATTTTAATATTTTATCACTATAATATGAAGTAATAATAGGTATAGATTATTTCAGAATACCAAAATCAATATTTCTCAGATACATTTTCAGGGGCAGATTAGACATTTAGCAATGTCTAATTCATTAATTCATTTAGTTATGGCTGATTTTGATATACTACTTTTCAAAAATTAAACTTATTCCATTCCGACATTCAAAAGAATGTTTGATAAGGACAGAATATGAAAATAAGTGTGGTAGAAATGTTGTCCTTTAAAAAAAAAGGATAAATATTCAGGAAAATTCATTTAAATAGCCTTTTTATCTTTAAGAATGTCTAGGTTTTTTGCTGAAAGCCAAGTCCCTGTGTTATGATTTGACATTTAATGTTCTCAATAAAATCAGTGTTAACTAGATAAAATACATGTCAGTTTGGGGAAGTTCTGCCCTGATAAACTCATATCTTAGCTATTTTATAAAAGAAAAAGAAATCATTTTATAAGAACAAGGAAAGCATTACTTAAGTTTGCAAAGAAGCTATATTCTGAATCGTCTTAATTTCATTTCTGAAATGTAATTAGAAGTTGTTGATCTTCTCTTTCAGTCACTGATAGTTAAAGCAGAGGAGAAGGTAGAAATTAACATATAATCTTCAATACTTACAATGAGTTCCAGTGCTTCTATTATGCCCTTTGATTGCTATGTTCTGAATATTTTTGTCCCTCCAAAATTCATATGATAAAATTCTGTACACTCAAAGATTAGAAGGTAGAGCATTTGGGATGTGCCTAAGTCATGAGAGTAAGGCCTCATGAATGGGATTTGTATTCTGTATTTTTTTAAAAAAATTTTTAATGTTTATTTATTTTTGAGAGAGAGACAGAGCACAAGTGTGGCAGGGGCAAAGAGAGAGGGAGACACAGAATCCAAAGCAGGTTTTAGTCTCTAAGCTGTCAGTACAGAGCCCGACGTGGAGCTCAAACCCACACACCCTGAGATCATGACCTGAGCTGAAGTGGGGTGCTTAACTGACTGAGCTACCCAGGCGTATCTTATGAAAGAGATCCCACAGAGATCCCTACTCCTTTAGACCACGTGAGGACACAGCAAGAAGACACTTGCAATGAACCAGGAAGAGGATCCTCAACAGACAGAACCATCTGGTGCCTTGATCTTAGACTTCCAGCCCCCAGAACAGTGAGGAATAAATTTCTGTTGTTTACAAGCCACTTAATCTGTGGTATTTTGTTATAACAGCCTGAATGGACTAAGACAGTTGCCTAGAGGTAAATATATTTCACATAAATCCTATGTGGAGAGAGTCACAATGTATTTTGGTGTAATCAAAAGTAATACTACCGTAATAATAAATAACTTAATGCAATGTCTAATGCATAAAAATGTTAACATTCTTTTCTAATTTTCCACATGGCAATCATATTTTTAACAATAAATGGTTCTTATAATTATAAAAACAGATCCTCTTAACAGATTCTCTTGCAAACTTTCACTGATATGTCTACTATTATGATTGCTATGTATAACACTTGAACTAAAAACTCATACTTAAATAAAAATTCACTATAGTTATAAAATATTAAGAAGTATATAATATATAATATATATGAATAAAAGAAGCATATGGCTGGAGAACTGAAAAATTGTTTCAGAGTTTTGTAAAGGTAATGCCAACATCCCACGGGGAATTTTATTGCAAAAATGTTACAATTGATCTCATTTCTCAGATGTTTGTATCTAGTGTGATGCTGGTTCAAGCTCAGGCGTGGCTACAGATGGTGTGAAGGGATGATCTGATTAATTTTCCATAAATATAGCCCCTTCTTTCTAACACAGTGTTTACTACCCATGCACATGTGTTCACACACACACGCACAGACACACACACACACAGCAACAACAAGGAGACAAAACTATGTAATAAGGTGAACTGGCACAGCATGAACTGACCATTCATGGCTGCCCTTAACAGCTTGATAGTTATTTTCTCTGTCTCCTTCTTGTTCGCCTCCTCTTCCTCCTCTTTCCACCACCTCCTTACCCTTCTTTTCTCTTGCCCCCTCCCTCCTCCCTCCTCCTTCTCCTCTTTCTCTTACTCTGCTTTTCCTCTTTCTTCTCCTTTTATTTTCTTTAACCTCCCCTTGTCTCTCCTTCTTCCACCCACCTTATCATTGGAAGAGACAAAGGATTCAAGTCTGAGGAATTAAAAGCCAATTTTGGGTATTAAGTATGCAAATGGAAGGCTGAAATGATAGGCACTGCCTATAGAGAGACATAATCTCCTCTAAAGAGTACTCAGGAGCTCAGCTGTGTTTTTGAATTACTAAATTCTCTCCAACTCCCCTCTCCCTCGCGGCTATCGGAGACTTTGA
This sequence comes from Panthera uncia, assembly GCF_023721935.1. Classification (NCBI taxonomy): domain Eukaryota; kingdom Metazoa; phylum Chordata; class Mammalia; order Carnivora; family Felidae; genus Panthera; species Panthera uncia. The sequence goes on along the minus strand of NW_026057576.1, from coordinate 60,269,706 downwards.
AGCTCTAGTGTCTCAGTCCAGGCTGTGTCTTTGCTCAGAACGCTAAATTAAATCAACTTCTGGAAGCAGCAAGGCCACTACACTCATATGAAACCATTCTTTTGCATATAGTACAGCCTCCTTATTGCACACACAGCATCACGGACCTTGACAAAAATGTGATTATTATATTGTCTTATTCATAACTATAAATGCATGATACGTTCTTTTAATTTATCCTATATATTTGATTATATAATAATTTATTATCGCATTATATAATAAAATTATTTTAATAGATATTAAGTATACATAAAAATCCTTCTCAGTTTTCACTTGTGATCTCCTAATCCCTCCCTTTGACAAAAAGATGTTTTCCTCCAAGCACCTTGTTTCAAAACTTCCTTAGGCCAACATCTTTAAGCAATAGAAAAAATTAATGCTGTAGCTCACCAGTTCCTTTATGGTGAAATTCTGCTTACTCTGTTACCATACCAGTAACTCTAAAATTTTGATTAATGATGAAAAACTCATTCCCTTTTTTTGACTTTGTATTAACGTATTTGCTAGCTTTCAATTTTCCATTTCTCAAGACAATGCCTCAAGCTTTAATACATTATTCAGCTTTATATTTTCCAATATGAAATCTTGCTACCACAATTTTCCTAAATATATAGTTAACTCTCAAATATTCACTCAAATACAAAGCCCTGCGAGGTGTGCAATGTAATATGGGTAGATAAGATTAAAATCCTGACTCTAAACACTTTTCCATTTATATTTAAAAAAAAAATTTTTTAATGTTTATTTATTTTTGAGACAGAGACAGAGCATGAGCAGGGAAGGGGCAGAGAGAGAGAGGGAGACACAGAATGTGAAGCAGGCTCCAGGCTCTGAGCTGTCAGCACAGAGCCCGATGCGGGGCTCAAACTCACGGACTGTGAGATCATGACCTGAGCCGAAGTTGGACACTTAACCAACTGAGCCACCCAGGCGCCCCTTACATTTATATTTAAATATGTATATATTTTTCTGTTTTTTCACATTCACTCAAAACAGATAAATAACAAGTAAAGTAATCCACATTGAAGAACTAATAGATTTATTGCACTCCATCTGGTTCCCTGTTGCTCTCCCTTACCCAACGCTTACATGAATGTTATTTTGCATAGGAAATGAGCTACTTTTCTCTCTGTCTGGTGCAACATTTTTTCTCTTTAAAATGTTCTCTACACGTAGTTATAAGGAGCTTTTAAGTACAGGAAGTAAACAGAGCACATCAAGAAGTCAAGACGTTTTAACTGCATTTAGTGAGTAACATAGATATTAATAAATTCAGTATTTCGGTAGAATTGCTTTGTCATACTTGAAAATAGACTGTATTCCATTTTCTTAACTGCATAAAATCCCCATAGAAAGTGAGGCAAGCTGAAAGAAATGTACTATATAGCTTCAAAAGTAAGGTGCACATTGAGTTAAAACCTAATGAGATTCAATTCTAGAATTTGGAGGATAATGGAGCCAAAAAACAATCAAGTGTATTATACATTTCACTGTTGTTTTTCCTAAGATAGTTTGCTTCAATTATGAGTCCATTTGGTGCATCTATAAAAAGCCACCAGCAGGGCTCTCCCTTGCATTATAATTTAGAAACAAATAATTTATTTTTTTATTTCCTTGGAAGACAATATAACCCCTGAAAGCCCTAAAAAAACTAAATATATTGAATTTTCAAAGTGAATGACTAATGTTTACAACCTTATACTTGCTTGTGCTATTTTTGATCAATTCATCGTTAATCTAGTAGTGTTATAAATATGTTATTTAATATTAAAATCTATATTTTTTTCTTTTAGTTTAAAAAGAATAATAGATCCAAAAATGTACACACAAAAGTTTGTAACACTATTCAATGAAAATTGAAAAGAATGCCCATATTTATTGCTAGCTATTAATCTTTTGAGCATGTTGTTATTTTCATCATGAAACTAAAAACTTCACTCTAAATTGTGTGTTTTTGCCTTTTTTTCTCTTTTGAGATAAAGTAATGGGCTTACTCATTTCTCTTATGACAAAATGATTAGTCATGTGTTCAAATCACTGTGTAATACCTGGGTAATAACAACATATAATGGAAAAATGAATTATGGAAAAAAGTGGCAGTGAAGTCAAAATAACCTTGTCATTTGACTCGGCCTATAGTATCTCATTGGAATTATTCTACTTGCACTAAGCTTCATAGCCTTGCATGGGTTCTTGTTGTCTCCTATATTTTCAGAGAGTTTCTCCTTGCTGGGAAATATTTTTATATTTCATCCTCGGAGCCCAATCACTTGACTGACTCTTTCAATATCATAACTCCATTATTTCCAAGAGTGAAGAATATTTATTTGATGTCATAATTACATAGAGTCATTTCATATATTTTACATAGCTGGTGAATTATAAATTGGTCTCAAAGAGCCCTAGTTGAATATATCTTAAGACTAGATGTTGTAACAAGCAAACTGATAGATTATTTACCTACAATTCATGTGAGTACTTGAAGTTCTAAAGGGATAAGAACATATCATGATAAGGGAGCCTAAAAGGTTATGGATCTATGGCCAGACATTTATATGGTATCAATATATTCTGGGTAATGAAAGATGCTATCAACATCAGGGGATGTGTGAAAAGAAGTAATGGTTTTCAGAGTAGATTGATAATGTTATTCAGGTATATATGTTAGAAATGACCCTAGTGCAGGGATTTTTATGTGATAGTTACTTTAGCTGTAGTCCACAAGGGCAATACATGGTGACAAATCAATGTGCCTTTGTTTCCATCTGTGTTGTCTCTGAACCATTTATCAGTTCTGCTACTGAGAGTCTGATCACACCTAGGAAAATGAGCCTATGGTAAAACATTTTCTCTTTTATGTGGGTAACACTTTTCTGCACTACAGATTCAGTGTGGTGCAAAGAATTAGCTTGAATGTAAAAGATAACTCACTATCAAATATGCTGAAATTCAGACAATTACATTTGTATACATCTTTTTAGTTAAAAAAGACAAATATAATACATTTAAATAAATGTGCACAAATGGAAGATAATAAATGGGCAATAAATAATAAATTTAAACAAACAATAAATTTAAATAAACATTTGAAATAATAATGTATGGACCTTCCTTGAAGATTACGTTTTAAATTTTGGCTAAGCAAAATGAATAATTCAAAGTTGTGTACCTGTGGGGCGCCTGGGAGTCTCAGTTGGTTAAGCATCTGACTTCAGCTCAGGTCATGATCTAGCTGTTCATTGAGTTGGAGACCCCCCCATCGGGCTCTGTGCTGACAGCTCAGAGCCTGGAGCCTGTTTTGGATTCTGTGTCTCCCTCTCTCTCTCTCTGCTCACCCCCCCCCACTCTGTCTTTGCCTCTCTCAAAAATAAATAAACATTAAAAAATTTAATAACAAAGTTGTGTACTTGTAATTTGCTTAGGGTGTTTGCGATAGTCATCCAGAATAGTCATGTATTTGGATGGACTTTGCAGTGCTCTTTTCTAGTGCATAAAGTGCACTAAAATAGGATGAAAGGCAATGTGTTAATGGACTTTATAGTAGATACCAAAGCTACCTCCCCACTCCTTTTCGCAATCATTTTAATCTCTTACCTATAACAATGATATATAAGTAATCAACAATTACCCAACCATTAAATTCTTATGCTTAAGAATTTTATTGTGATTGGATTGATGACTGTGGGAAGATAAATGAACAGATTATAAAAGTGTTAGCAGTTCAAACAAGAGGTTGTATCATCTTCAAGAGTTAGAGAATGTCTTCATAGTACACAAATTTCAGCATGTAAAGAAATCTTAAAATTCATCTAGGAAGATTGTTTGTTACCTTTTCAGAAATTCCACCCCTGTTCCCTAGAAATGTCTACCTCAGGCTCAGCCAACATCTAAATTTATACTTTTTTGATCATATATGTCTGTACTGTTCATGCAATATCCCTTAGCCACATGTTGCTATTTAAATTATTTAAATGAATCAAATTGAAATGAAATTTAAAATTCTGTTCCTTTGTCATACTAGGCTACTTTCAAGTGTATAATAGTCACATGCAGCTGGTGCTGGCATATTGAATGGTGCTGATATGGACGAATAATTCTTTTATATGAAACCCTTTCATAGATCTCCTTCAGGCTTTCTTTTCCAACTTAAGCCTCCGGAATTTATTTCAGCTATGCCTTTTGCCCTCAACTACCGGCCATTCACTTGTGAATATAATTTTCATGAGCCACTGTTAACTTGAATTCCTTATAGGAATTTGACCTCTACTAGCCTGCAATGCTTCTAGTCTTTGTTATTTCAGTCAATGGAAATCATTCATACAATTGCTCTAACCATGATCATCAGTAGTATTCTTGATTACCCACTGTCTCTCACATTGAGAAGTTCTGCCATTTCTAGTTGCAAAATAAATATGGCAGGTCTATCCTTTCTCTTGTCTACATGGCCATGGACCCCCATCTAGTTCAAGCCACCATCATCTCTAGGTCTGAATGAATATAACGTTTTTTTTTTTTTAATCTCTCTATTTATATTCTTGCCCTCTAAACCATTTTTTTTGCATATTAGCTATTATAAACATTAAAGGTAAAAGTCACAACCCGCATCATCCTTGTGTCCTTGTGTAATCCACTATTTATTATCTTTGAAGCATAGCATATTATTCCATTAAGAAAACGTATGCAATGAACTGGTTGCAAGAAACATATCATAGTGGTTAAGAAAGAAGGCCCTCTATAAGCCTGTTTAGTTTAGAATCCTGACTTACTGGCAATGTGATTTTGAAGAACTTACTTAACTCTTGTCCCTCCAACTCATTCCCTCCTTGTCAAATACAGATAGGAACAGTTCCTTTCTCAAAAGATTGTTGTGAGGCATAAATGAATTGATTTAGAATAGTAGATGACATATAATAATTTCTCAGGAAATATTCAATATTATTCTTGCCAGAAGAAAAAGGCACAGCATTATTCTCACTTATGCATACTCATTGCATTGTAGACTCAATGCCTACCCTCTGTTTAGTTTCTCTAACCTACTAAGTTTTTTACCAACTCCAGATTTTCACTCAGAGCCTGAAATGCTCTCCCTTGTTTTCCCCAAACTGGCTTATGCTCAGTCTCATTTGGCTGGTTGTTACCTTCTCAGTATACACTACCTTGAAATTCTAGGTTTGTATCTATCAGACTCTAAAATTATTTCATTTGATTACTTTCTAATCATTATCAGTATGTTCAATTAATTTTTTACCTATTTTCTTGCTAGGTGTCTGCGGTTCTCTCTTGTTCACATCTATTCTTTGACGCCTCATAAGTCATAGGTCATAATAAAAATTAATTGACTTATTCAATGCAAGCATGGATTAATGACTATTTATAAGCCCAAATTTTAAGCATATCATGACCAGAACACAAGACAGTGGTACAAAAATATTTTTACTCATTCTACAAGTTATTTTGTATAACAATATCACACTTTTTTGAGTATTTATTTATAGTGAGCTTATTCTGAATCAAAATCTTTGTATATTTTTTACACATGTGCAACATGATTTTGGATTTGAGGTTTAGTGTCTTCTTTAAAAAAATTTTTTTTTAACGTTTTATTTATTTTTGAGACAGAGAGACACAGAGCATGAACAGGGGAGGGTCAGTTAGAGGGAGACACAGAATCTGAAACAGGCTCCAGGCTCCGAGCTGTCAGCACAGAGCCCGACACGGGGCTCGAACTCACTGACCTTGAGATCATGACCTGAGCCAAATTCGGCCGCTTAAGCGACTGAGCCACCCAGGCGCCCCTAGTGTCTTCTTTAAAGAAGATATTGCTAAAGTTCATCTCATGGGACTAAAGCTATTGATGTATTTCATAAACTTGGTAATCATTTTCAGAATACAGTACTTGATATTTTTTGATAGATAGGCAAGAAATGACCTGTTAGCATTTCAAATATGAATATCTGCTAATAAATGGATAGTATTGGTGTGTAAGTGCTTATTTTCTCACGTGGAGTTGATGATATTTTGATTCACAACTTAGTGTCAACCTCACATATCTACCTATTTGCAGACAGAGAGCTAGAATCAGTAGATTTCAGAAATCTTGCAGAATAGCTTGCAGAATAGCTCCCAATGAGGTTGCTTATTACATAGAAACAGAAAAATGAGTTCCATCACCCCAGGCTAAGTCAAGTCAAAAAGGTATTAAAATAAAAATTACAGAGTTAGCAGCTTATGTCATCTTAACCTCAAAGACCAGTAAGATATCCTTGTGAATTGTTAGATATGTGACTTCTCTTGTGTGGCGGCTAGAATAAGCAGTAGGTGAATTCCCATTCACTCTGGTCTTTACAGGGAGTAGAATAGAATGACATTGGATATATGAGAGGGGGAATTAAAACATCTTTTTTACATCACTTAAAGTCATTCTTAAATATCATCCCTAATTAAAAAAAATATATATTGCTTCTTCCCTCGCTATAGTTTACCATTTTCTCTCTGATATACATTATTTGAGATATTCACCACAAAAATAAAATGTCTTTATATGAGATCATTTTTTAAAAGCAAGGATTTATGTATAGACTGAGAATAGTGTGAGATAACCAGGCCTTAGGAAAAACTGAAAACCTTCTAGTTGCATAGTGAAACAGTTAATAAAGAGAGAGAGATGTGGAAGGAGATTGAGGACTATGGATTCAGACTACAGGTGATTAAGCTAGTTGGTGTAAAAGATACCACACCAGAGTGATGAACTGAGTGACTAGATATATCAAGCTACTTTCAACTGAACTGCCCCACTAATGAAAATGGACATAGGCTCTGGCTGTTGTTTTCTTATAAAAATAATAATCAACCATGAAAATATTTTGAAGCTCCATTTCATTTTTAACAGTGAAAGTAGCCTCAGGACATTTTTGTGCAATTGTTGATTATGCTCATTGAAAAAAAAAACACAGCAATTTGTAACTGAAATTATCTGTATCTGTATTTGATATTTTTAATGGTACAAGAGGTATTCACTAAATCATTATCTTATAACACTTGAATAAAGCAAATTAGATAAAATTTTAATAGGGAAAGTGGCACATCAAAAATGACACTAAATAATTTTCATTCTAGATCAAATATAAACAAATACAATGGAGTCATGGAAGTGAGCTTAATCATTTCAGATATCAAGGCTTAATTATGATCTTTAAACATGTTACATGCTGTGGCTATCAAATTAAGTTGTACATCAGAATCTACACTGTTCTAGAGGTTACACATAAGCCTTTGTAAAACTTTGATTGTGGTTCTCACCATTTAATATTTAAGATAGCATGCAGTACCAAACTGAGTAAAATCACTGAACAGAAAAGATTGAAAAGATTAATATCAAATAAACTTCATCAGGCATACTGATGACAAATAGCTATTACAAAAATATTACAAAATGCTTTTAGAATTTTTATATATTCTATTTAATTCATTTCTCTGGATAATATCAATATTGCTACCTTGCAGAGTATCATTTTGTAAATCAAGAAAGTAATGCTTTATGTAATCCAATATAAACTATTGAGTTTATTCTTAAATGTTTATTTAAAAGTTTTTAAATAGTTTTATTATAAACAGTATAGTAGATATGAATATGAATAAAATATGTCCCTAACTTCAGTGAACTAAGTCTAGTAGGGAAGTGCAGGAGCAGGATGAACACCATTTTATTATATTTCATGTTCTCATTTAATGTTAAACATATGACATATTTATTATTATTTCAATCATAGCCAAGAAAAATTAATCTCAGAGAAAGTACTTGACTTACTTAAAATTCCAGTTGGTTTGAAAATATGGAAACAGAATTTGATTCCATATGTGCCTTGGTCTAAGGCATATGTTCTTTGAACTGTATTACATAGCCATCCACAAAGCCAAGGCTTATATCTCTATCAGCTAAAAGCATATGACATATAAGCAGATACTCAGTTTAAAATGAGATAGAGAGGCAAAGGAAAAGTTTCCTCTCTTCAGATAGAGCGGAAGAAACTTGGTGCCATCATGACTGAGGAAGGCTTAAGAGCTGCTAATCAGGAAGTTGGGCAATAAAGGATACGTGGAAGTTTAGTAGGTAGACTGATAAGAAAACCACTTCTGGAGAGGTAGGAAGTACATGGGAAAGAAACATGCCTTCCTTAAATATATTCTAGATATTTTCTGTGAGGGACATTTTAATAACAGATTTTCTATGAGATGATGCTTTTATGCTTATATGAAAGTCATTTACCTGCTCTATGGGGGCACTACCTGCATAAATAGTGCAATACTCAATGGCTAAAGTTCGTACAGTTGTATTTCATATAATTGTTGATCAGACAGAAAACTAATCCTTGCTTAGTAGACTTACCTTCTAGGGTGGTAATGTTCTTCTATTTCTTAAGCTTTGGAAGAAAATGGTTTAACTTCTACAGCAATACCTATCGGAGCCAGTTTGTACAATATTGATAGAGGTAGAAAATCTAATTTTCAGATTTTGGATTATAATATCTTGAAGGGTAGAGAAATCTGATTGTATAATAGTGGGTTAGTTTATTAGAGGTAACATGGTTGGCTTATATTAAATAAATTTTCCATACCTCAAATTCAATACCAACTTTACAACTTGCTTTTCTCATTTGATAAAATATCATGGGTATTCTTTCAAGTTGATTAATATAGAGATTATTCATTTTTGAAGTAGATATGTAGACTTTTGTATTACAAATGAATGTCAATTTACTTATTTATTCTCTAACTAATGTACATTAATATTTATGTCTTTCTAAAAACTCCAAAATAATGGTGTAATAAATATTCTTATGACTATATTCTTATATATTAGGCTGGGGTTGAGTTGTGATAAGATAAATCTTCCAAAAGAAAAATTATGACTCAAAGCCTGCTTTATGCCTCAGGTTTTAAAATCATATGGTCATCTCAATAGATTCAGGAAAAGCATTTGACAAAATTCAACATCTTGTCATGATAAAAACTCTCAAAAACTGGGTATAGAGAAGCATATCTCAACATAATGAAGTCCATCTATGACAAGTCCAAAGCTAACATCATCCACAGTGTTGAAAAACTCAAAGCTTTTCCTTTCAGATCAAGAAAAAAACAAGGGTACCCGCTCTCACCTGTCCTAGTTGACATAGTACTGGAAATCATAACAGGAGCAATAGGGCAAGAAAAAGAAATACAAGTCAACCAATTAGAGAAGAGGAAATAAAAGCATCTGTTTGCAGATAACATGATATTATATTAAGAAAATCCTAAACACTCCATTAAAAAACTGTTAAAATTAATACATGAATTCAGTGTAGTTTCAGGACAGAAAACCAACATACGTAAACCAGTTGTGTTTATATATACCAAAAAGGAACTATCAGAAAAATAAATTAAGAATAAGTGTTGATGAGAATGTGGAAAAAAAGGAACCTCTTGCACTGTCGGTGGGAATGGAAAGAGGTACAGCCACTGGGGAAAACAGTATGGAGGTTCCTCAAAGTTAGAAATAAAACTACCCTACAATCCAGTAATCACACTACTGGGTATTTGCCAAAAAAAATACAAAAACACTAATCGAAAGAGATACACACCCCTATGTTTATAGCAGCATTATTTACAAACGCCAAATCATGGAAGCAGGCCAAGTGTCCATTGATACATAAATGGATAAAGAAGATGTCATATATGCACACCGTGGAATACTATCAGCCATAAAAAGAATGAAATCTTGCTATTTGCAATGATGTGAATGGAGCAAGAGAGTATAATGCTAAGTGAAATAAGTCAGAGAAAGAAAAATACCATATGATTGTATTAATATGTGGAATTTAAGAAACAAACAAAATAATGAGTAAAGGAAAAATGAAGAGAGGGAGAATGAGAGAGAGAGAGAAAGCAAGAAACAGACTCTTAATTATAGAAAACAAACTGATGGTTACCATAGGAGAGGTGGGTGGGAGGATGGGTAAAGTAGTGATTGGTAATATCATCACAGCAAGGAATGCACTTGCTGTGATGAGCAGGAAGTGTTGTATGGAAGTGTTGAATCATTAAAATGTATACCTGAAACTAATATAACACTGTATATTAACTATACCAAAATTTAAAAAAAAAATTAAAAAGAAAAAAAACAAAAAGAAATTAAGAAAACAATCACATTTACAATAGCATCATGAAGAAAAAAACAAAACACAAAAAACTAAGGAATAAATTTAACCAAGGAACTAAAAGTTCTGTGCCTTGAAATTATAAAACATTGACAAAAAAAATAAGAAGGTGCAATAAATGGGGAGGTATTCTGTGTTCATGGGTTTGAAGAATTAATATTGTTCAGATGTCCATTCTATTCAAAGTGACCTGCAGATTCAGTGCAATCTCTACCAAAATTTAAATGCCATTTTTCACAGACAAAGAAAAAAAATAAAATTGGTACAAAACCATAGAACCACAATGAGATATCACCTCATACCTGTTAAGATGACTACTCATAGAAAAAAATAACAAATGTTGGCAAAGAGGTGGAGAAAAGGGAACCCTGGTCTATTGTTGGTGAGGATGTAAACTGGTACATCCACTATGGAAAACAGAATGGGGTTTTTCAAGAAATTAAAGTTGATCCAGCAATCCTACTTCTGAGCATATATCTAGTCATGAAATCACTATCTTGAAGAGATATCTGTACGTCTATGTTCATTGCAACATTATTCACAATAGCAAGGTATGGAAATAGCGGATTAATGGATAAAGAAAATCTGATATGTATATTGACAATAGAATAATATTCAATCCTAAAACAAAATGGAAACCCTGCCAGCTGAGACAATATGGATAAACTTGGAGGATATTATGCTAAGTAAAATAAGACGGCAAAGAAAGACAAATATGGTCTGGAATCACCTGTTTGTGAATCTTAGAAAAAATTGAATGGTGGAAGAGAGTGTAGAAAAGTAGTTGCCAGGGCTGGTATTTGGGGGAAATAGAGGAATGTACAGCAGCACAAAATTTCAGTTATAAGTTGAATAAGTTCTGAGGTCTAATGTATAACATAGTAACTATAATTGATAATACTCTATTATACAATTAAAATTTGTGAAATAGGCTTAAGTATTGTCACAAAGAAAAAGGAAATTAAATAATCCACACATTCAACTCGAAGTAAGATGAATAAAGAAAATGGAATATTAGTGAAATTGAGCTCAGGTTATAACCAAACTAAAAATAATCAATAATGAATAAAGAATACGTAAGACAAACATAGCCCCCCCCCAAAAAAAAAACCTGCTTAAAATATCATTGAATTAGGAAAAAAAAAAACTCTAAAAAGTGTGTTCAAAATATTTTTTTTTTAATTGAAGGCACACTTAAATAATATTTTGGGTAAAAACAGTAAGGCTGGTTGAATGAAAGCAGGTGACAAGAGCTGAAAGATTTGCTTTGGTGCTTTTCACCTGGATTTTACTTTCAACTCAGTCTCTTAATACCTGTATGATATGTAACTTAGCCACTCTATGTGTTAACTTTTTCATGTGTAAAGTGGATTTGCAACATTACCTAACTCTTGAAACTTGTGTGAATATTACATCATTTAAATGCTTAATACTTATCTCATGTAAATAAACTAATATAAGTACTCAATAACTATAAGCTAACATGATCTAAATGGAAAACCAAAATAGAATATTTTCACTAACAAATTTAAAATCCTAAGTTAAATAGACACTTTTCTAGGAAAAATATAAATTTTGAAATTTAATTCAAGGTAAATTGGCCACTTGCTATGAAACAATAAACTTTAAAAAAACTGAAGATATGGATTAGCAAGGATATTTATAAAGCCATGAAGTTTTATAGTATATTGTTCCAAGATTTAAGAAATAGAAAATTCTTATTTTATATAAAGACATTGAGACTAATATAACCCTGATATTGGAATATTATTTATATACATTAATTTATCTTTCAAAGAGTCATAGGACTCTAAAGTGCATTTTTTGAAATGTCTCCCTTTTTGAAATAATCATGTTTCCATCTTGGACTTCAAAGTATTTGATTAGACTTGATAACAAAAATAATAGGCTTAATTTGATACTCATAATAAACATGTATTTATAATAAAAATGTAAACATAATAGTAAAATAGGGCTTAGTCCAAACATATTCTATTTTTTAATCTCCAATCATTTATTTTTTAAGAATAAAGATCTGAAACAGAAGAAGTAGCTTTATTTAACAAACAGGATTTTGGGTCCTCAAATATGAGGAATTTGAAGGACTAAACTCACTTTTACTAACCTTCTGGAGTGTACTCTGGGTATAACTCTTAATGAGTCTGTGTTTCATATTTGTGACTTTTCTTTCCCTAGTTAGATTGATCAGTTCCTTAAAAAGATAAATCTTGTTAGATACTACCTTGATTTTATGAGAAATGCAAATAGAAAATGTTCTGCTAGGTAAACAGTGTAGTTTTTAAAGTGTCAGATCAGATTATTAGAACTAGTTTCTCAATATAATGACTTCCATGTTTGTAATCACCTTCAGGTAGTTTAAACTCTTTAAAATTCTAAAGTTTTAACATTGAAATTTTGTTCTGAACCAAATTGCTTTCTCTTTTCATTCAAATAAATACCTTTGGGACTACTTTTTTTCACTGCTACCTTTGAATGTTGTCTTTGTTCTCATGAGCAATTTTGTTTGCCTTATTTCACAGCTTATACACGATGTTCAGCATTTTTCAGCAAAATGTTTAGTTTCTAACTTCCATGATTACATTCCATCCAGTTTAAAACAGACGATTGACTTACTGATTGTTTTATTTCTTTTTCCAAACCTCCATTCAATTATCAATAACGAAAAAAAAAATTTAAAAGCCCTAGATTTGAAATGAAGTAGAAACCAGGGATAAGCAGACAATAATGATAGATAATAATAATAATAATAGATAGATAGATAGATAGATGATAGATAAATGCCTTCTCAATTAAAAAAAAAAACTATTAACATGTTTTTAAGGACCAGTACAAATTTCCTTTCTCAAGAGAAAGATTTCTTTTTATTGAAAGTATTCCCCTTTAATCTGCAAACAAATCACCAGTAGATCTGGTTAAATTTCTTTGAATTATATTTTATTTTCTAAGTGAAAAATACATAATTATATGCTCATATGGTATAATTTAAAACCATGTTAATCAAAGTGTGGTTCTTGAGCCATTATCATCATCATCTTCTGGGACCTTATGAAAATACAGAATCTCCTTTACTTACATAGAAAGAGTAAACATCTCAAGTCTTAAATGAATGTCACTGGAATCATTACCAATCTGTGCAAAAAATACTCTGTTTTCTTTTTCTCATTGTATACATTGTTAATTGTATCAACTTAATTCACACACATTTCATTTTGTCCCATAATTACTAAAAGTGCATCTAACTTGCTTCTTCCTGACTCTCAATCATTTGTGTCATATTCAGCTTCTATAATCATATCAATTCTCGCCCAACAAACTTTCAGTGATTATTGCTTACTGAATTAAATGACGCTCCTTTGTTTCACAGTTAAGATTTGTCATAATATGGCCCTCCGCTTTCCCTTTTCACATTATCTGTCACTCTTTGTTTACATATTCTACATTCCAGGTAATCTGACTGGTGTGTGTCTCTCAAACATGCATTATATTTTCCTAGCTTTCAGCTTCAATTTTTATTCCAGGAAAGAATTAAAGGAATGGTCCAATGGGGCAACAAACTCAAAGAACACAAAAATGTCTTTAAAGTTGTACTTGAAGTTTGTCTCCTAATCCAGAAAAACATTGTATCTCAAAGTACTAGAATATCTGTCAAATGAAAGTGATTTTCATACATTACAAGGAACCGTGAAAAATCAGAAATAAATAAAAAGATAATAATGGATAGGGAAGAATTTCATTTTTAAACTAGAGTCAAATATCTACACGCAAATTGTAGTCCACTTCTATCATATTTGAAGAAATAATAGCAAGGGGATGACAGATATAATATACATCAGAGTTAAATACTAAATTAGAAGTTTCTAAATAGTAAACATATACAATGAATATAGAGGTCATGAAAACATGGACAGGAGAATGGGTTTTAAACCATTTGGAAGTATTTCTTTCCTGGCATATTGTGTTCTAACATCTAGTAATTTAGATTCACATTTCTTTCTTTATAAGTGTGAGTACAATTTTCTCTACTTTAAGAGATGCGATGAGCTTGTCTAGTAAAATATTCTTTATTTTGATCCTTCTAACACTCACACAACTTTCATGCATTGCACGTTAGCACCCCTTATCTCCTTTTGTGTGCCAGATTCAGATTTTCATACCTTGATTAGTGAAAGAATATTTTGAACTATTACACGATGCTGCTGCCAGCTGGCTCTAACAAATCAGTTTTGTCAAAGTCACCAACTTTGCATATCAGTATGGTGTGGTTTGGAATGACTTTTATTTCATTCTTTTCATGCAATTTTATAAAATGAGTGTAAAATAAAAACAAGTATAAAATTCTAATGTCAGTTTTTTTTAATTTTTTAAAACTGTTTATTTTTAAAACTTTTTTTTAACGTTTATTTATTTTTGAGACAGAGAGAGACAGAGCATAAAGGGGGAGGGGCAGAGAGAGGGAGACAGAATCGGAAGCAGGCTCCAGGCTCCGACCATCAGCCCAGAGCCCGACGCGGGGCTCAAACTCACGGACCGCGAGATCGTGACCTGAGCCGAAGTCAGATGCCCAACCGACTGAGCCACCCAGGCGCCCCATAAAATGTTTATTTTTGAGAGAGAGACAGAGCATGAGCAGAGGAGGGTCAGAGAAAGAGTGAGACAGAATCTAGCTGTCAGCACACAGCCCGAAGTGGGGCTCAAAGCCAAAAACTGTGAGATCATGACCTGAGCCGAAGTCAGACACTTAACCGACTGAGCCACCCAGGCACCCCTAATGTCACTTTTTAAAGCATGGCTTATCTTTGTAACAGTAGAGCAAAATTAAAATTCTATTTGGCATGTGTAAAATTGTTAGCCTCCAATGAACAATTTTTGGACTTAAACTAGTTAACTATTAATTCAGTTGTGAAAAGAAAGTAATGAAATTAAGAAACAATATTGAGTTCTACAAAGAGAACATTAAAATAAATTCCATTAGCAGCTGGTGTAATATTGAAACTTACTGTTTTTTTCTATATTGCAAACTCTGGAAAAAAACGCACTTAGGACATCACTTTTTATATAGTTGACATACACTGTTACATTAGTATCAGGTATACAACACAGTGATTTAACAATTCTGTACATTACTCAGTGCTCACCACAGTAAGTGTAGTTACCATCTGTCACTGTCACTATACAACATTATTACAATATTGTTAACTATATTCCCTATGCTGTCCTTTTCAACCCAGTGACTCACTTATTTTATAACTAAAGGTTTGTACCTCTTAATCTCCTTTTCCTGTTTCACCCATTCCCCTACCTCTTCCCTCTGGCAACCACGAGTTTGCTTCCTTTATCTGTCTTTTTGGTTTTCTGTGTTTGTTCATTTGTTTTGTTTTTCAGATTCCACTTTAATATGTTGATTGACTCCGTTTTTCTGGAATTGATGATTTTATGATTAAGCAAAATGGAAGGTGGTGCTGTCAAAGTCTTGCCTTTGTGATAGAATTATTTTCTGTCAGGAGCTCATGTGGCTTTTTGTTTTTAGCACTGATCCATATCTTCAGGCCAAGATTGACAAGACTTTCTATGCAGTCATCAGAGTTCACTGTGGGTTTACTCTTATGTTCAAGTAGAACCTTCCAGGACCATTTTAATCCACCTTCTGCTACAGATCAGAGGCAACCGTTGTCTTTTGTGTCTGTGGCACCCAAAGCTTGGGATAGTTATTCTCCACCTTTACTGCAGTATAAGAATAGAAGTGACAAAGAGTATTATTTGTTCACAATTCCAGCAAAAGTAAATATTGCAACGTCTGAGTTTGTATTTAAAGTATTTAACTTTGTAACACAGAAGAATAAATATAAAAAAAGCCTCTAATTAAGAATATGGGGCCCCTGGGGGCCCCTGGGGACACCCAGATGGCTCAGTCGGTTAAGTGCCCAACTCTGCTCAGGTCATGATCTCACAGTTCATGGGATCAAGCCCTGCGTCAGTCTCTGTGCTGACAGCTCAGAGCCTGGAGCCTGCTTCGGATTCTGCGTCTCCCTCTCTCTGCCCCACACCTGCTCACATTCTGTCTGTCTCTCTCCCTCTCTCAAAAATAAATAAACATTAAATTAAAAAAAAAAAAGAATATGGGTCCCCTGGGTAGCTCAGTTGGTTAAGCTACCGACTCTTGATTTTGGCTCAGGTCGTGATCTCAGTTTCTGAGATCCATTCCTCTGTTGGCTGCACAAAACCTGCTTGGGATTCTCTCTCTCCCACTTTCTCTGTCCTTCCCCTACTCATACTCTGTCTCTTTCTCTCAAAATAAATAAATAAACTTAAAAAAAAAAAGAACATGTGACCCACGTAAAAAATTAACATGGTAAATAAAAATATATACTATTTAAAGGACTAAATATTTTCAATAGGATTTCACCTAGTATTAAACTGACAACTCTTTGCAGAATGTAGATACTCTATATTTTTTCATGTCTATTCAGCACTGGCAAAGCAATTTCTCTTGTGCACTGCACTCTGGAGATATATATTTATATACATATACACACATACATATATCTGGATGTGTGTGTTGTGTATGTGTGTATATATATATATATATATATACACATGTATATATATATATATATACACATACACAACACACACATACATACATATATATATATTTATATGTATATTTGGAGTTCTTGAATTTTCTGAAAGCTTAGATTATATCATTAAGAATATGTGGAAGAAAAATAATAACATGAGATATAACAGATTATTTGGAAAATATATTATGCCAGTTACTAAAGAAATTTCAGGGAGGATTCAAAATTACTAATTATTTGCATTGCTCCTGTCTCCACTATATAATCCCATACTCCATGAGGTTATTTTAATAACATTTTCCTTTTAGTATTTTAAGACTTGAAGAAATTGATTCCTTTTAACAATCTCAACATGGCTTTGATATTTGAGGTAATCCAAAAGTAATTTCATTAGAAAATATTCTTGCATAGAACATTGCATTTTTCTTACATTTGTTTTTACCTTTGAATTTAGGGAAATCTAAATTACTTACTTTTTACTGGTATTTTGCAATTGACTAAATATCAATATAGCCTAGTTTTCAATCATGTTATGCTTTATACTTTTGAAAATCTTTATATAATCTAGTCAGTCATCGGAACATTCTGTTAATATGTAGTCTAAAGTATTTTAATATTGCTGAGCACCCATAGTATATATTTGCAAATGCTGAAAGTTTCTTATGACCTTTGTGAAAATTATAAAAATGATTATAAATGTCTCAACAGCTAGACAGAACAAACAGCACTGGATTTTCCGGGAGTGTGATGTATAAGCCACAGAACATCTGTGCTATGAATGTTTAAATACATATGAAATCTGCCTTCATGCAGCAAGCACCTAGGAAAGCCAAATGCATAATAGTGGTTTTATGAAATATTTTGGTCCTAGTGCAAGGAAATTTTATCTTAATATAATAGAAATCACGACAGATCTAGAAAGCCCTGATAGGTGTATAATGGCATTCAGATCAGAATAGTGGTATTTGACTTGTTAAGGTCTCTGTGTGGCAATAATTGTGTTGCAAACAGACAAAAAATGATCAATATATTTTGGAGTTGATCTCAAGTAGTGTATTCTTGTCTCATATTAAAGAATCTTGTATATGTGTATTTAATAATATTTGAAGTACTCATCATATTAACTGTTTTTTTTTCTTTCCCGTTTCTTATAAATCACCTATTGGTATGCTTTAGCATGTTCATAAATTAAGAGGAAAGTTCCTAGAAAGTAGCAAATTCTTCTATGCCTCTCCCTTGTTTTTTTCTTTATTTTACATAATTTAGTATTTCTTAGATATCAGTTAGATAGTGTGACACACTCACTAATACTTGACTTTAAACTGAGGAAATGGCTGGGGCGCCTGGGTGGCTCAGTTGGTTGAGTGTCCGACTTCAGCTCAGGTCATGATCTCACAGTTTGTGGGTTCGAGCCCCACATCGGGCTCTATGCTGACAGCTCAGAGCCCGGAGCCTGCTTCCGATTCTGTGTCTCCCTCTCTCTCTGCCCCTCCCCCACTCAAAAACAAATAAACATTTAAAAAAATTAAAAAAAAATTAACTGAGGAAATGGCTTTATATATAAACGATATTGTTAATGAAGGGGAATGATTTTGCTGCTTAAATTTCTGTATTTTGCAATTTTCTGTTTAAAAATTGCATTAGGATTTCCAACAGTGCCTGACTCTTGAAGGAAATGTAGAATTTTGTGAATTAATTATTAATCATAATTTTTTGTAAGAACTATTGGACACAGATATTATTTTCAATACATTTTTTAAAAAGTTTTATTTATTTTGAGAGAGATGATGTGTGCACATGCATGAGTAGTGGTGGAGCAGTGAGAGAGGAAGATAGAGAATCCCAGGCAGGTATCATGCTCAGCACAGAGCCCAGCTTGGGGCTTGATCCCAGGAGCTGTGAGATCATGACCTGAGCCAAAATCAAGAGTTGCACGCTTAATCCACTGAGCCACTCAGGCACCTCTAGATGTAGATATTCTTAGACAGTATCCATATAGGCATGTGAAAAGCTTATATAAATAATAGCCATAGTTAGCAATGAACATTGCTCCATAAAAACACAAACGCTCTGTCCTCTAATTTCACAAAAGCAAATTAAAACCAGTATTAATTCATTAATATATGATATGCCACGTCCAGTGCTAAGCCTATTACATCATTTATGTCCACAAGAAATTTCTAAGTAACAATTATTATCTCACTTTTCTACATCATAAAACAGAGTCTTCAAAAGGTATGTAACTTGAAGGTGTGCATAACTAGAAAGTGGCCAGGCTGTGGTGGGACCCAAGTCATCTGACTGTAGATGTAAAGTTCTCACCCATGTTCTACTGACAATTAGACAGCTAATAATAATACCAATTCTCAGGGACTGCATTTCCCTTTTACTTTCAACACATTTTCATGCATACAAGATGTGTTCCATTGTTCTCTGATTTTGAATGGAAACATGAATAACACGGGAGAAAATTTTCACACTGTTTCCAATTGTGCTTCTCACATAGAGACTGACAGAAAGAAGGATTTTATCACATTATGATCAGTCACACTTGCAAATGCCATTTGAAGTGTCAGAGTGAAAATGTCTGCTCTTTCTGCTGTGCTCTTGGATGACTTATCTCTGTCATTTAATTTTAAAAAGCAAATATTTTGAACTATACAAATATTTCTGTTTATATATAAGCATAACAGAAAAAATCATGAATCAACATCTTTCTTTGCAGGATATAAATCATATTATCCTCAATTAAAATTTCAAAATCTGCCATAGTATAGTGAACTGCGTAATTTAGATTCTTTAATTAAATTTTATTGAGTGTAATTTTGTCGTCATCTGTATAAGTGAAACAAAAGGAAGATCTGGGGTTTGAGGAGTAGAAAAGGGATTAAAAAAGCAGAAATAACTATATCTCCATTTAGTTTCCTGGTAAAAATATTTGAGCAAGTTTTTTTCCCACAGAACAGAATTAAAAACGCATATACTCAAAATATTATGATTATTTCAACTTCCTGAAGAAGTTTTAGGAACAAAGAACAGACAACTAGAATAGACAATATGCCAAATTTCACTAATTCTAAACTATACCTGTGTGTGCATGTGCATGTGTATATGTGTTTAACTGCTGAGAACATAGCAGCTTTGCTGAACTATATTCCTCTTTCTCATTCCAAGTGAGACATAAAATTATTTGCACTCCTTAATGGTTGCCATGATATTCTTGTGATGGCTGGAAGCTTGCATTTGTATAGATGCAATGCCTTTGCATTGTTTTTCATTTCTTAGGGGAAAAGGGAAGGCAGAGTAGATCATTGTGTTGGTCACTGAAACTATCTCCAAAATGTTTTAATTATTACCAACAAGCACCCTACTTTAATTCACAATATTTATTCATTCAATATAATACAGTTTAACAAATCTACAGAGTGCTTCCTGTGTTCAAAAAGAGGCATGATTGTAGCCTTGTTTTCACCCACCTAGATAATGAACTTTAAGATATATATCTACTCAGGGCGCCTGGGTGGCTCAGTAGGCTAAGTGTCCCACTCTTGGTTTCGGTTCAGATCATGATCTCCCAGTTCATGAATTTGAGCCCTGTGTCCGGCTCAGTGCTGCTGGTGCAGAGACTGCTTGGGATTTTCTCCCTCTTCCTCCCTCTCCGTCCCTCCCCCGCTCTCTCTGTCTCTCTGCCTCTCAAAATAAATAAGTAAACACTAAGAAAAAAAAAAGAAATATATCTATTTGTCACCTTAATATTCTGTAAGTAATTATTTAAATGTAATGTATTGGGTTATTTTATTTTATTGGAATATAAGGCATATCTTATACTGGTATAATTTTCTGCTGTTTTCTAGAATTCATGTTCGTTTTCTTCAACTTCCCAATTGTACTAAATTGGCTCCCTTGACACATTTTAATGATGTTTACCTAAAGAAAAAAACCACACAGATTGGATATTGGAATAAATGACTTTTCCAAGCTTTAGGGAACCTCATTCCTATTTCAGATTGTTTTTGCTTCCTAATCGTGGATAATTTTAGGCTTGAATCAAATAGACAACTACCTATTTTGTTTAATTGGGAGATACCTTAGAAAAACCTCAACATTTAATTCACTTAATACCTACCATATATACACATTTCTAAATATTTCTTTCCCAGACCCAAACATATGTCTTCATTTCCTGTCATTTTTTTTTGGATTTAGACATTCAATACAACAGCAGTTTCTATGTGAATTATGACTGCCAAATCATTGAGATCATTCTGTTTAGATGTCAGGGAGCAAAGGTACTTAGAAACTAGCCAACCCTTAGTGGAGAAAGTTTTCTCTAATATCTATCTACACAGCCAGACCCACCTGGAGAAGAAGGTCATGCCTTTACAAGAGGTCAGAATATTCAGGGGAAAAGGGAGTTACTGAAAAAAATTAATGACGACATAGTAGAAAAAGTGAAGACAACTATATTTGGTAGAGAAATGGAGCCACTGGGCAGAAAATACGAAGATACTAGATCCAACAGTGGCTCCCAATACTGTCACTTTGAGCAATTCACAAAAGCCCTCTTAGATTATTACATAGGATGTTTGCCTTTAGAAACTTTAAGGTTCTTTCCAATTCAGCAATTCTTAACATTTGATTTTAGAAATATATTTCTGCTTCTATTCCATTCTAAAAAATAATAACAAGGAAGGCAGAGAAGGGAGGAAATTATCCATCATCGATCCTGATTATACTATAACTACCAGTATTGAATTTTAATAATAATGAGGAGACAAATCACAACATATGCTGCAGCAGAAATAAGAGAGAAAAAAAAGAAAATTTTCCTAACACTCCAACATAAACTTACTGCTTTACTCAAGACACCACCAATAGCATCTTCCTTTTAAATGTTGTCATGGGGAGACTCTCATAGGTTTCTACTTTTCTACACAGCTGGGGATTATACAGAAAAGATTTATTTGGACAAAGTTAATTTGGCACATGTGATACCACCTGCTGTCTGTACTGTATATATTTTTTGCTTATTCTGAAATGGCTCTGATGTTATCATTTTGTCTTCAGGTAAAGAAGGAAATAAAACACCCCCTACCACTACTCTCCTGCATTTGCCTTCCTCTTTTAAAAAGACAGGGCCATAAAAAGATGATTTGCAAAACTGGAATGAAAGATCAGAATGTTATTTTTATTATGATGTTAATAACGTGCTTGCAAGGCATGCACTGCCTGCCATTATTACCGTTTGTTGTATAGAGCCTAAAAACCAACAACTGGCATTTGGTCCTTCATGAGATGATTCATCTAATCACTCATTACTGCCTCTTCCGCTCCTAAAACCCATAAGCATATTATTACAATCAGTGGTGGTTAATTTTATGTCACTTTGAATGGGTTAAGAGATACCCAGGTAGCAGAGTGTTTCTGGATGAGATCAGCATCTGAATCAGAGCTCCTGCTTCTTCAACCCTTGGACTCCTGGTATTTAAACCAGGAACTCCTGGTTCTTAAGCCTTTGGACTTGGACTGATTTATACCAACATGTTTCCTAGTTCCAACCATGTAGATGGCAGAGTATGGAAATTCTTGGGGTCCATAACTGCCTAAGCCAATTTCTAAACAAATCTCTCTCTTTCTTTATTGGTTCTGTTTCTCTGGAGAAACCTGTATAATGTAACCAGGTTATTAATAAGCTTACGTTTTAAAATCACGTAACAAACTTTTTAATAATGGGATGTTGAAATGGATAGTCTGTTCTCCAGGGGGAGGGGGGCACAGGGCATTATCAGCTACAAACATGAGCTCTGCTGTATTAAATTATCTATGTTCTGCTATCAGAGTGTGTACTCAGAAACTCTAAAGTTTGCTTTCTGTCAAGCTCTGGATTGACACTTGCTATTGCGGGAGTAACATATTTCCTTTTATTTATCTTAATTTTACAGTTTAAAAGTTTTAAGGGATCACACCCGAGAAGTGAAAGAGGATACCTGGTGATCTTCAGAGGGACTCTTTTTGATAGGCTGTCCAGTTGCTTAGAAGAGGAGAGACGATCTCCTCCAAACCAGAGCAAGGTGGGCACTCTTGACCTTGGCCCTACTGAGACCCGAGCTCTGTGCCTGTGAATACTGCTTCCTCTTCATCTGCTTATTGCTCTATGCGATTCCCAGCCTGTCCTCTAAACCCACTCATAGGTGTTTATCTTTGCCTTTTGCTTGATGACTTTTTAAAAATTATTTTTTAATGTTTATTTATTTTTGAGAGAGACAGATGAGTGTGAGCAGGGGAGGGGCAGAGAAAGAGGGAGACACGGAATCTAAAGCAGGCTCCAGGCTCCATGCTGTCAGCACAGAGCCCTACTTAGGGCTCAAACCCATGAACTGCGAGATCATGACCTGAGCTGGTGCCGGAAGCTTAACCGACTGAGCCACCCAGACTCCCCTTGCTTGATGACTTTTAATGATACTATTGTTGAATTTAGAGGACTCCATATTTTGTCTATAATATTCTCCTTCCACAGGGTTGCCATAAAGATGTGCCATTGAGATCTTATGAGGGAAGAGGTGTGGTTGATTCACAGTAACAACCGCCACCTCTAAAGATCCAGCACTATATTTCTGTTGGGATCCCACTTCCCCAGATGATTGCCGGCCAATACCTGGGCATGCTCTCAGTGCTAGTGCTGGCCTGTTCCTGTAATTTGTGGAACAGGAACGTCTAACAGGGGATGTGGGCTGTGGACTCACTCCCCATTGTCCTGGCAGAAACTTTCTTAAAACTACTGAGACCCTGTAACCTCACAATCCTCTTCTCCTACCCTGTCATATCACAGGCCCATCCTATATTACACTCTGCAGGCTCTCTCTTCTGATGCCTGCTTCCTCCTCCACTCTCTCCTTCACAGCCATTTCCCCCAATAAGTTGCTTGCATTTCTAATCCTGTCTTAGCATCTGTTTCTTGGTGAATCCAAACTGATGGATTTCCTAATCCTAAGAAGCAGTTGATATGGCTCATTAAAAAAGGAATAAAAACATAAACACATACAAAATCAGGTTTAAAAAAAGAAAATATGAGAACAGAGCTGAAAGTATATGGACCAAGGAGACTCTGGTTAATATGCAATCACAAACCAAGTAAAATATTTTACTTAAATAAATATAAAATATAAATATATTTAATATAAATATAAAAAGAATATAAAAACATATAATTTACAAATCTCACTCTGAACTTCCTGGCATCTGGGGAAACATTGTAAATAAATTACACAAATTTTATAGCATAAATGCAACTTATTCCAACTGTCTGGTTCAAAAGCTTGGCCTCTGCTACAGCCCCTTGTCTGTGTCACCACTTCCTTCCTTTGGAAAGTAGTCCCTTCACAACCTTCTCCCCTCACAGTAACCAGGTTGTCTGAATAGCAGGTGACTTCTTGTTCATGACTCTATTCCCTGGCTTCAGTGACAGTCTGATGTATAGACATATGTCCACCACTCTGGATACAGTGAGTGCTTCTGCTAGACATGACTCAAGACTTGTCAACCAGTGATCTTGCCTAAGGTCTTTTAATTAAGGCTGGCAAGAAAGAGTCCTCTTTGTTCTTTGGCTGGAGCTCTGTAGGTGTGCATGAAGATGCCAACGGTCATAGGGAATGATTAACTAAAATAGTAAGATTGATATCTTGAAAACACCAGAGATGAGATATTGAGTGCAGATGGTACTAGAATCAGTGATTGTAGTCATTCCTAAGTCTATATCCATCCCTGTTCTTGCTGTGGTTTGGCTATGCAATTCAATTAATTCAACATTTTGCTTAAGGCATCCTGAGTTGATGCTCTGTTGCTTATAAACCAAAAGGCTTATCTAGTGTAGTTGTCATTCTTATTCCTTGATATTACTTTCTTCGTAGTATCTCTCTGACATTGTGTGTAATATCATAATAAGCACTTGCAGACTTTTGACAGAATATGGCTCTTGCACTTTAGCTGGTAGAATACAAAATGAATTTATTTCATTGATTGTAACCATTTTATTTTGCATTTATTTCATGAATTATTTAAATATTTAATAAACTTCATTTTTAAGAATAGTTTTAGATTTACAAAAATGTTATAAGAATTCTTGACAAAATTCTTTTTATGTCACACCTCATTTCTCTCATTGCTAATATTACTTTGGTACATTTGTTACAATTAGTGAACTGATATCGATACATTCTTATCACCTAAAGTCAATATTTTATTCATATTTCCTTAGTTTTTCCCTTGATGTTTTTTTTGTGATCCAGAACCCCATCTAGGTTACCACATCACTTTTAATAATCATATCTCCTTAGGTTGGATCAACTTTGTTGTGACAGTTTCTCAGATTTTCCTGTTTTTTGATGACCTTGACAATTTTCCGGGTTGCTAGTCAGGTATGTTGTAGAATATCTTCCAGAGTGCTAGTCAGGTATGTTGGGATTGGTCTGATGTTTTTCTCATACTAAGACTATGGTTATGGGTTTTGGGGAAGAAGATCACAGAAGTAAAATGCCAGTCTCCTGACATCATATCTGCTTTCATGATATCTGAGTTATCATAAATTTTATCCCGCATCTGCTAAATTTGCTTACAACAGGAGAGGCAAATATGACATTACTTTTAAAGAATTATTTATTAGCTTCCTTGGAAGAAAACCTCACTTACTATGTAATATTACTTTTACACTGTCAACATTTGACTTTCAAACATATATTCAGGGCACTTTCATTGCAAATGAGGGAGACTCTGCATCTGATTGAGAGCATTTTATTTGTTTTCACTTTATTCAGTATCAGTGTTCCTGAAACATTTGCCAGTGAGCATGATAGCAGCTTATCTAACATTTTCATTGGTATCTTCCTACTCAAACTTTTTCCTGTTACTTTAATCAAACTAATTCATCATCTCACTTTCCTTTGATGTTCCTAGAGATTTGTATCTCTCTATATAAGCATTACATCTTTTCTGATTGATTTTCCCCCATGTTCAGTATAAGTGCTATAATCTCTGTTGGGTTTGATCTAGCTAAATTCCATGTCTAAAATTGAATTTTTAGTTATTTCTAGGAGAATTGAGATTTCACACTGATCAGCACTGCTGAGAGTGAAATCAAAGTAAAAAAAAGTTACTAAAGAATTGTCATGATATGATATGTTCATAGACTTTATTGAGTACTGAAAGAGTATTACTTGAAATTTTATTTTATTATTATGATTTATAGACCAACTTGCACCTTTAATGGCATATAGCCATAATCTAGGATATGTGGCATTTTATGTGGCAGTTTATATATATGGCATGGAGGAGTAAGTTAATGATGTCTAAGAACATCGTTGAAGTATACTGCTTTAAAAAAAAATGGTAGAGGAGCCATGTGGATTTCAGGTGGGAAGGCTAGGCTATATGTATTTGGGAAAAAGAGTGCAATATAACAGAGGACCTGATATAAAAAATGTTCAACATCAAGGAATCTGAGACAAGTTAGTGGTATCCCATCAGGAAGGAGAACATAAGGAGACATATAATTATATGTGCAGAAATGCCATCACTTGACATTTATTTTGTTTTCCTACAGATAACTACAAGTTGTTATTTGGGAATAAACTTCAATTTCTAGAGAATGAACTGGAGAAAAGCATTTCTGGGAAAAGACTGGTGACCTGGCCAGGTAACTAGAATCAGAATGCAGAATCAGGACACCACTATGGACCAGGGCATGTAGCGATTTATTCTATATAACTAAGGTGAAAGTACTTACAATGCATGTAATAAATTATTAGGAAAATCAGTATTAGAATTGGACTTCTTCATGCTAGTTCAAATTTTTGACAATGGCAATGTTGGATCCAACTACAGAAAACTGTAATTAGCTTCAGGATGTAGCTTAGCTAATGAGCTGAAGAAGAAATTTTGCTTAAGAATAGTCCCCACTGATAGCACTAAAATTCAATGATCACTGTGAATTGGATTACCCAATTTCTCTCCATTCTGACAATACTGATGAAGATGGGTTTTTGACTTCTAAAGCTTCAGTGAGGAGAAGTTTATAATCTATTGGAATTGAATTGATATCTTTTCTATTACAAGGAAAACATATTAGAAATATTTTTAATTATCAATGACCAAAACACTGGGGAAAGAATGTAGTGGTCGTTTATTGCCTATAAACAGGATATATAATCTGAATGAAATTTTGTAGTAGTGTTTGAAGATGATGCAAATGATTTCTTGGCTCCAAGAAGACATTCATGATATAAGTGGATATTTCTACATGAACAATAATCCATTCTCAAATGCTTTTGAATTATTTCATGTATTTCTAGGAGAATTGACAACTACCACTTTCTTTCTAGACTTTTATGATGATCAATCATTTCTACTTAATGTTTTTCTACCGAATTAAATTTGGTTTAAAAATATAAATTCATAGAAGTGAAAGAAAGTGTTATGATAAAAATGTCCCTGGGGGTGCCTGGGTGGTCAGTCGGTTGAGTGGCAGACTCTTGATTTTGACTCAGGTCTTGATCTTAAGGTTCATGAGATTGAGCCCCATGTTGCTGACAGCATGGAGCCTGGTTGGATTTCTCCCTCTCACTCTCTCCCTTTCAAAATAAATAAACATTAAAAAGAAGTCCCTGAAGAAAATAAGTTTTCTTATGCCTTATATTCTTGCACACTGCTCACTCCTCAAAAAAAAATTGTAATAGAAAAGGGAAATACACTTTAAGTGATATGCTGAAAACCTTGTGAGTTCATTTGGAGAAGAGTTAGGTCTGAAAATTTCATGCCTTCTCTCTGCAGTGTCTAGTATTCTCATTGATTCTATTTTTTATTTCCTACCTTGTATTAGCAATATTACAATTCTGAACTGTTTGAAAAATTTCTGGGTGTCTAAAAATAGCAATGTTTCTTTTGAGTTATAGTTCAATAATTCATAAAGATAATATTTGAAATATCATCAATGGAGAAATAAGTATTATTTTATTTTTTAATTCCTTTATCATAATAAATACTAAAGTATTACCAGGCTAAAATATTACTACCCTAATATATTGCCACGTTAAGTCAACTCTACTCTGATTTATTTATTTATTTAAAAATTTTTTAATGTTTATTTATTTTTGAGAGAGACAGACAGAGAGAGATAGAGTGAGCAGGGTAGTGGCAGTAAGAGAGGGGGACAGAGGATCCAAGCAGGTTCTTCACTGAGAGCAGCAAGCCCTATGTAGGGCTGGAACTCATGCACTGTGAGATCACCACTTGAGCCAAGGTTGAATGCTCAACCGACAGAGCCATCCAGGTGTCCCTTTCTCTATGTTATGAAAACATTTTCATAAACTGAGCATGAATTAGGGAACAGTCCCCAAGATCACTCTCACTTGTCATCAATAGCAAGTTTGGGGCTCCCAAATATCACCCTCAGTTTTGGTAATTTCCCAGAAGGACTCACAGAACTCACTGAAAGCTGTTATATTCATGGTTACAGTTTACTACAGTGAAAATACACAGATCAAAATCAGTCAAAGGAAGAGATGCATGGGGTAAAGTGCAGGAGAATTCCAGATGTACAACATCCAATTTTGCTCTTTCTATTAAGGAATGGACAGCTTTAATTCCTCCTACAAAAATACATGATGATATACTTGAAGCACAGCCTACTAGGGAAGTTCTCTCAGGCCATGGTGTCCAGAGTCTTTAGTGGACTCTATCAGGTAGCCATGGTGGACTATCCACATGACTGACCTCTTTCCCCAGAGTCTCTGGAGGTATTGAGCTGAGATCTTGTCCCTCAAAGCCACCTACCATAAACCACAGTGTTCGATTGCCTGGCTTAGCCTAAAGACACCAACAAAGACGCTTATATCACGCAGGACATTCCAAGGGCTTAGAGATCACTTCCCAGGAGCCAAGGGCAAAGGACAGGTCTTTGGTCAAGGTTCAATTCTTTACTACACACTGAGAAATGTTTTTTTTTTTTTAAATTTTCTTTTATGTAGAAAAACGCTTATAAGCCTGTTTCAAAATTAAGCAAAAATAAAACCTGAACATGCTAGAATAAAC
Organism: Panthera uncia; assembly: GCF_023721935.1. Taxonomy (NCBI): domain Eukaryota; kingdom Metazoa; phylum Chordata; class Mammalia; order Carnivora; family Felidae; genus Panthera; species Panthera uncia. The sequence continues at coordinate 60,240,791 of NW_026057576.1, read as the reverse complement.
ATATGATCAGGGATAAACATAGGTCATCGAATGAGTATTCTAGCATAATTAACTGACTGGGTGCAGGTATTTTTCAGCTCTCCAGTATTGTTACAACAGAAAATCAAGGATTCTCAAAGAAAGAAAGGAGGGTACAACATTAAATGTGAGTATAAGATAGAGAAAAGGGAAAGGAAAGGAGAGGAGAGAAGAGGAAAGAAGAGGAGAGGAGAGGAGAGCAAAGGAGAGAAAAGAAGAAAGGAGAGGAAAGGAAAGGAAAGGAAAGGAAAGGAAAGGAAAGGAAAGGAAAAGATGAACGCCCTGGAACTAAACTCCTGAAGAATTACAGTGAATTCAGGAAACTGACCAAAAAAGAAAATCATAACCTAAATAATTAGGACTCTTAAAATATTTAGTGCCCTATTTCTTGTTGTTTTACTCGCTTCTTGGAAACCCTTTTCAACTCCATACACTATTTTACAGATTTAACTCTTCTTAAAGTTAAAAATCAAAATTGCTACAGGAAAACCCTGCCTGATCCTCAAATATATGTCAGGTAATTTTATTATAAAACATGCACACACACATGCATACTATCCTGAAATATATAAGTATACACACACACACACACACACACACACATATATATATATATACATGCACAAACATGTAAAGTATATGTGTGTATATGTATATATACATACATACATATAGATATGTATATGTGTGTGTGTGTGTGTGTGTGTCATCTTTTATGTATAGTGTGCTTTAGTTTTTTAGCCCTTGTTGAAAATTGCAATTGTTTTTTTTTTTTTTTT